>NW_024386407.1:0-22155 GCF_016835505.1 Polypterus senegalus
TAATTTGGAAATCCCTGCATCGTTTTCCATTAGAGTTCTCTCTGTGTCAAGCAACACCAGTTTACACACAAAGCACAGCCATCTGCATGTCCTTGATGGTGTCTTTAACCATCTCACACAACCTTTCCTGTATTTCACAAACAACTCTTCTGAGTTAATTGGTGTATCAAAGCCACAAATGAAGGCAAACAGTTTAACTGGTAATCCACCCTTAAATTTCCCTTTCACCTCCACATCAGCGTCTTTTCTTTTGCAAATGTGGCGATCAGCACAAGCAGCCTGCTACCCCATCACCCCACCTGATGCAGCTCAAGTCTGGTTTTCTGGGGGGAGGTGTCTCTTATTATAGAAGGTAAATTATATATCGTTATTTTGAATACATGCATTTCATGTGTGTTCTGTGTCTACAACAATCTGTGTAAATATAGGATAAAGGAAATGCGGGGCAAAAATGTTGAACACATAACAAAAAGAAACTTTTTTCACATTATAGTACTAATAACAAAATTTTGACATAAGTGTTTTAGACTGAAGTTCAAATATTAAATAAAGACTTTCACAAAAGGTACACGTTTAACACAAGAATTACCAGAGCCTAAAAAACTCAGAATCTGTCCCACCTTAAATCGCTTAAATGCTCACAGCTCCCGCCAGTTTTGTTATCTAAAGGGCGGGATAAAAGAAAAGCTGCAAGCAGCCGGCTTTCATCCCTCCACCGCCCTTAGAACCCCGACAAATTTCTCCCAGCTCATGCCTTGATTGATTTTCTGGTGTGAAGTGGGTTTTAGACGGGAAATAATAGATCGTTGTTTGAACACACGATTTCATGTCTGTTCCGTTTCTAGTAATGTGTAAAACATTGTTAAAACAGAAATGTTTTTTATATTCTACTAGTAGATGACAAAATGTGGGCATAAACTATATAAATGTATGAAGCCTGAAGTATCAAACAAATATTTTCACAAAAGGTACAAATCTAACACAACAATTGCGCTTATATTCAAAAATACAACTGCAGAAAAAAACCACCTTAACATGCACATTGACACGTTTATTATGACTGCCTGTGGAAATAGAATCAGCTGTCGACTGGGAATCAAAAGGTCATGAGTTCGATCCCACCACTCCGTTTTGAGAAGTAAACTTCTTAGTCTTACTATTTTAGAATTAAAACATACATTTGATTTCAGTCTGTATCAGCCCGGGGTAATTTATGATACTTGTAAAGGTTAGTTTTTATTATTTTTTTTTTGTCAGTTTTATTATCTCAGCCGGGTTTACGAGCCCAAACACACCCCACCCCGCATCTGATAATGGGTTTTTCACATAGACGCTTAACAGACGAAACTCAGCTCCCTTCTACATCGGACAGAATGCACATACCATTGCTTGCATACAAAGTCAGCAGGCACTTTTCGTGGCATTACACAAGTTTTTAGCATGCCCTCTGCACACTACTTGTGACTTTAGGCTTTAGGAAGAAGTAAAATAAAGGTAAATCGTGTCATAAAATGATTTCTTCAAAACGTTTAATGTTATTTATTTGACACAGACATGCTCAAAAATACATGTGTAATGCCACAAAAGTGCATTTTAAACTATGATCTCATGGAGGTGGTGGTCATGTAGTAAAAAGTCTGGCCCGATCTACATACTAATGAAATCATGTCCTGATAGTTTAGTATACCTTGGACCTTCCAGGGAAAGTGAAAAAATATATAAGCCTCAGTGCTAATTGTATGAAAGCACAGTTATATCTAGTGGTCCATCTACCCATTCGCATTTGATCCTCAATCTTGCTTGGTTTTCAATATAGTTCTTTCAATTCCCTTTTGTCCTCACAAGAATCAACAATGTCGTTTCAGCCTCCCTAATCAGACACCGTTTGTTACGTCCCTTATTCCCAGCCATTAACAATAATTGTGTTTTGTTTCCTGTTTTTTTGCAAAAAAAATTAAAAAAAAACCCCCCGTTCCTTTTATTATGACTCCCTTCCCTTTTATAATTAATTAAAGGAAAAAAAAGCCTTTTTGTTCCGACTTTGGGGGAATTTTTCAAAAGGTCTTTTTTTGGGAAAAAAAGGGTTTTTTCCCCGGGGAAATCCCCCTTTCACCAAAACTCCCCCCCCCCCCCCCCCCCCCCCCCCCCCCCCCCCCCCCCCCCCCCCCCCCCCCCCCCCCCCCCCCCCCCCCCCCCCCCCCCCCCCCCCCCCCCCCCCCCCCCCCCCCCCCCCCCCCCCCCCCCCCCCCCCCCCCCCCCCCCCCCCCCCCCCCCCCCCCCCCCCCCCCCCCCCCCTTTTTTTTTTTTTTTTTTTTTTTTTTTTTTTTTTTTTTTTTTTTTTTTTTTTTTTTTTTTTTTTTTTTTTTTTTTTTTTTTTTTTTTTTTTTTTTTTTTTTTTTTTTTTTTTTTTTTTTTTTTTTTTTTTTTTTTTTTTTTTTTTTTTTTTTTAAAAACTTTTTCAGATGATACATCTTTTGCCCCGTTTATATGTATTTGATATTTTTCCCGCCATATTTTTTTTAAAGCCAGTTTCAGTTTTAAAACCCAAATTTTTTGGGTTTGTTTTCACATTTTTTTTTGGGGCCGCCCCTCAATCGGGTATTCCAACCTTTTTTGTTTTTTTTTAAAAACACCCCAACATTTTCTCATTTAAAAGTTTGGGCCCCCTTCCCCTTTGACTTAACCCTTGATTTAACATACATGATTTCCGGTTGGTTTTTTTTGGGGCCCCTGCTGCAATGGTTTGATTTTAACCCTTTTATGCCCTCTGGGGTTTAATTCCCTGGCTTTAAACTTCAGGGAATCCCTGAATTATACCCTTTAAAAACCCCCGTTTAAAATACATTATTTTTTTTCCTCGCCCCAAAGCTTTGTTTTTTCCCTTGCCCCACAAAAGTTTTTTTTGTCCTTTCCCCCTAATGGAAGATTATTTTTTAAATAATCTTTTTTTCCCAACCGCAGTTTCTTTTTACATTGGGTGGAGGTCCATTTTGAATTGTTTTGAATTTAGTTTAAAGGGGAAAATTTTAAAATTTTTTTTAACAAAGGGCACACAACATTCTTTTTTAAATTCCCTTACCAAATTCTTAAACCCAGAGTAACCGCCCCTGTTTTGGCTTAAAATTTCAAAATAACACCATTCCAAATGACAGAGACAGGCCCGAACAGACACACAAATCTTTCCTTTTATTAGGGGGATCAGCTGATTTTGTCCGCTTAGTTACTTCCCCCTTTTGGATTTTTCCCGGAAATTTTTGCAGTGCGTTGCTCCCATTCTGTTCCCCCTGTATATCCATTTGACAGGTTTTAAAAAAAAATTTTAATTTGTTATAGCCATCTTTACAATAAAATTTTTGGGCCTTTTAACCTAAAATTTTATAAATGCCATTTTAAAAGACAGAACTGGATAAAACACGAAACCTATTGTTTGAGGCGGCCTTTTTTTTGGGGCCCCAAAAATTATGGAAATGTTTGTATTAGTTAATTCAAAATTCAAGAATTCCCAATTTCAACCAAATACATTTAAAAGGCCCCAAAACACCCAAGCTCTTCCCAACGTTTTCGGTTTTTCCAAATCCCACTGTGTATTCAGACCCAAATTTTACCAAAAAAGCGTCAATGCAGAGGGGGGGCGCCTGTAAGTATTTTATAATGTTGTGAGTTTGTCCCCCAAAATCATCACTAGGGGGTCTAAGCAAAATTTTACTTGGACATCAAAAACCCGTGAGACGAGGAAAAGGGGGGCCTCCTAAGTTTTTTAAAGTCCCCGGTTGTCCTAAACTATTTTTTTGAGGCCACCATGGGCGATAGGAGGGATAAAACCAACACACAACCAGGACACAGGAAATGTTTCAAAAAAAAAAGACATCAGGGGCCCTTTTAAACTAAATTTTTGACAAAGAGAAATGATGTTGTGTGTTTGCATTTAAGAAAAGAAAGCGCCATAAAAAACAAAACCACAATCAATGACAGGGGAAAATTTAAAACTGTCTTTTTTAAAGGGGTCCAAAGAAAAAAAAAGCTGTTACTGACACAGGGTGTGTGTGTGTGTGTGTGTGTGTAAGGGGCCTCTAAAGGGGGAGCCCCTAAAACAGGAGCAGGGGGGTTGAGCAGCCGCACAGGATGGAGGTGACCACCACTGGGCCCCCCAAACTCATCTGCCCCCCGCTGAAAAGTTGCCCCTGGATGGGGAAAAGAAAGTCAAAGGACAAAAAAAAAAAACAAGACAGAGGGAGAAGAAGGAGACTGAGAGGCCACGCTGCCCACTGGGAGTTGTGAGGAGAGACCACCGCAGCCCTGGGGCCCTGACAAAAAATAAAATCTGAGATTTGAGAACTCATTGGGTGGTAAGAACTAAAAGAAAAAAAAAACATCCGAGAGAATTTGTGAACACAAAAGCGGGGCGCCTCAATTAGCCAGCAGAGAAATACAGTCGGGGCCTAGGTATAAAAACTCGGTGCGGCGGACGGCTCATAGGGCAGACATGGATTTTAATGGACTGAAACTGGCAGTTTTCCAAGTAAAAAAATTTTGTTATAAACAATTATGAAACAAGTTTATGGACTTTATTACACTTTTCTGTCTTTGTTTTTCGACAGTCTTTGGAAATCTTTTTTAATTTTTTTTCCCTTTTTTCCCCAGCGAACCCCAACTTCGACCTTTCCCCGCAGGGGCGATTTCATCGGGTTTCTTTGTATGCCTTTTTTGGTTCTTTGTTTGGGGTTCCCGGTACTTTCCCCTTTTTATTGTTATTTGTATCAGCACAAAATATTTTTTAAAAAGTACTTGTATAAATGGGGCTTTAATATCCAGATCGCTACATTGCTGCCACCTTTTCTTTTCAGTCGAAAAAATTTTAACTGTTGCAAAGGTCACTTGTTAGTGGGGCCCCTTTTAATTTTTAATTATATCAGTTTTTTTTGGTTATTTTGAAAAGAAGGGAAGGAGCTGGGGTATTCCCCAATTAAAAGGGGGTTTTTTATTTTTCCCCAATTTTTTTATCCCTTATTCACTGATGATTGGTTTTATATCAGAATATTTTTTTGCGGGCCCATCGAGCCATCAACGAAAGGAAAAAAAGAGAAAACTAATTGGTGCAGTAAAATATCAAACCGCTGAAAAAAAAACCCCAAAAAAATTTGGAGTGGGGGGGGTTTTTATTATCTGTTGGCTCCCAATTTATGTGTCCAATTTTTATTTGATGATAGTAACATAATCACACTTATCGCCCAAAATGCTTTGTTTTAAAAGGAAAGAACTTGGGTTAACCCCATTTTATGCTTTTATGTATTCCGGGTTTCAGAAAAGATTAAAATCATCTTGAAAAATTTGTCCATTCTTAGTGCTCAATTTACTGTAAAGGTAAAGAAAAAAAAAAAAATTTGTTTGGATATTTTAAAATTCTTTCTTTTGCTCATTTTCATATTACAGAAAATACGGGGCGTTTTTTTAACAATGAAAGTTTCATTTCACTTTTTGTTCTAAATGTTTTTGGCAGTGTACACTTTTATAAATTTGCTTTTTTCATGTTATTTTCATAAATTTTTTTAAAAATTTTAAAAAAAACAAAATGGGGAACCCCGGAAATTCAAAAAAAACATTTTAGGGTTTTTTTGGGACTTTTTTTTTTTTTTTTACATTGTGAAATGATTTTTGTTATTTCCATTGTTTTGGGAAGAAATATTTATTTGACCATAAATTTTAAGCAGGCAAATTTTCCCCAATATCTGGAAATTTTAAAAATCTTTTAACATCTAGAGTTCATTACAGAGACTTTTAGTTTTGAAAAAAACTCCAATGAGTTCGGGCCGCGACTTTCGTTCAGTTTTGGTCAGGGGGGGATTTGTTTAAAATCAAATTGTAAAAATTTTCCCTTTTTTTTTTTTTTGTCTAAAACTTTTATTTCGGGGTTAAGCCCTTTTCCCGATTTTTAACTGCCCTCCTCAATGGCAGCAGATGACGAAAAAGCGGGAGGGGGTTTCACCCTCAAGTGGCACTAGACATCAGGTGACTGGAGGAACTGAAATGACGACTGAGAATTGGGGTTTAGTCCAAATTAAAGTAGGATTTGTTTTAGATAAATTTGTTAATATTTGGGGCTCCAAGCAGCTGCTAAAATTCAAGAACACAATTAATACTTCAGAAAAAGCATTGTGTTATTACTAGAAAACAGAAAATTTAAAACCTTTAATAAAGGATTTTAAGTTGATCTAAGAATTTCCCCCATAAATATTTGATAGTATTTTAAATAATTTTAAAAACAGTCAAAATTTTTAAAAAAACCAATTTAAAGTTTTTTGGATCATCTTTATAATCCTGCTATTTTTCTAGTGGGGTTTTTGCACTAAAGTATTTAAAAAAATATTCAAGCAGACATGTTTTCTTTTTCATTAATGATTTAAAGTTGTCTCTTTAGCAGTTTTAATGGTGTACAAGGGTGGTTTTGATTTGTGATATTTCACTATCTTTATCAGTAAATAAAAAAAACTATTCTGATATATAATTCATACCACACCAAAAACAATCAATAATCCATGAAGCGTAAACCCAGCACTGAGAATAAAAAGGCTGGCATGCCCATTCAATGTGTCCTCAGGCCTTCACCCCCTCTCCGCCAAAGCAGCCTGAAATTCTGCAGTTCGGGGCTCCCTTGGCCTGTGATGGACGAGTGCTTTGGGGGAGGTTTGGGCTCTGGATTGCCCACTCCATGTTTTTTTACCCCTTTATGGTGGACCTGAGGAGAAAATGGTCCCTGTGGTGATGTAAAAGCAAGAAAGTGAAATTTTTTTTGAAATAAAACAATTATTTCATGAAAAAAGGTTTATTTCTTTATTTGTCATTTGATTATGGGGTCACCAGAAAACCCCGCCCCATAAAGTTTTTAAAAATTTTATGGTTCCCCATAAGACTTTCCCCGGGGCCCTTCAGCCCTTTATTTCGTCTGCTCAGTGATGCTTTATTGTTCCACTTTACAGTTGCCCCTCATTTCAGCCCCCCAGGTTTTTATTCGGGAGGTAAGATGTGGTGGCCCCATTTGCCCTTTGATTTAGTGTTTTTGCCCAGTCCTTCGGCACGCTGGTGTTAAATTTCCCATGTTTCTCTTTGCATGTGGTTTTTACTCTTAGGGCAAAAGTTTTTTATTATCCCAGAGGAAATTTGATGGCGAGGAATGTAAAAAATTTAAATGGGGAAAAGAAATAATAAAAGAGAACACATGACACCCATTGTGGTAATCAGCACACACCAAAAGACTTCACAAATCAAAATAACGATTCAGAACAAAAAAACAAGAACAAAAAACCCAAAAACCCAAAACCTCCCAGTACAGAATTCCAAGCTCTGAGATGGGGGATTCACCGGGGTTCACCGGCCCCCCAAACCCAAAAGGTCGGGGGCCCCTGCTTTTTTGGGCAGAGGATGGCTGCTGGGACAAATCAAATTGGCCTTCTTCACCACTTGTTTGGATGGCCATGGTAAAGGGCTCCCGGGACCCCACTTTCCTGCCATTTTAATGCTGTTAGTCACACAGTGTTTTGTTTTTTATACTGAGATTCACAAAAAACCATCTTTCTTCTTTTCTTCATTTTCCAAACCTGTAATCCAGAGCGGGTCACAGGGTAGGGGAATCAATCCCAGGCACTGGGCACGGCGGGGGAAATCACGGGACAGGACACCCCTCACGGATGGCACACACACATTTGGACCCTGAACTGACTTGGTCAGATGTGTCTTGTTGCAGGTGATGCCCACCTCCAGCCCACCCGGTCCCATATTTTCTTGAGTCCCTTACGACGGGTTTCAAAGCCCCGTTCACAGGTCATCCAGGAAAATTTTTTCCCAGCAGTATACTAAACATCCTTGCCACTGGGGTGCTGTGACGGATTATCCCAGACCCGCCACTGTCACCTTCAGTGAAGCAAAACATAAATTAGATTTTCGTTTCCCAACTCACGAAAATGCCAACCAGTCAAACATCTCAAACAGTGTCAAAAAACCCCAAGCCCTCATAATTGAGGGGTAATTATTTGGATTGTTGCATGTGAGTCCCTGTTTCCCCCCAAAACATGAGGCTGATCTCAGCAAACCAGTTTTATTCACCTTGAAACAAGAACAGCAGGGTTATTTATTGGGGCAGATTTCCCACCCCCCATACACAACACCGAAAAGGCAGTCCCGGCAGTGGTTATCCTTTTCCCCGCATTTAGGTTTCTATCCCCCATGGGCCGCGTTTATACCATCCCAGTGGGTCGCAGTTGTTTCCATGGGTTTTGCTGCTCCCCGAAAAACTGGGGGTTTGCCTGGGTGCGGACAACCCGCCCCCCAAATGGAAACGCTTTTTGGGGGCCCCCCCGTTGGGGGGGGTCCTAAAGGTTCAGAAACCTCACAGCTTTTAAAGACAAACTTTTTTTGAAATTATTTGAAAAAAGAAGGATTAAGATAAAAGGGGGGAAGCAATATTGTTTTTGGGGGAAGTTTGTACCACTGTATTCGTTAAAAAAAAAAGAAAAGCAGATAAAGTTTTTATGGATGCCCCCCTTATAATTGTCAGTTCAAAAAAAAAAAATTAAATACCAGCAGCGGAGTCCCATTTGACTGACCCCAAAGTAGAGGGGTCCCTTTTTTCAATGAGGGGACAGGAAGAGGCGGCCCGAACTATGCGCATTCGGATATGTCAATCACTTTTTTGCAAAGGAAGGAAGATAAAAAAGGATTAGGTAACAGTGCCAACCTTTATTAATTACTTTATAGGAGCCTTTTTTTGGGTTGGAAACAACCAAGATCTATCTCCAAGGGATCGGCTTAAAAGGGGACAGAACCACAGCGGAATTTTTCAATTTAAATTGGAGGTCCACAACCATTAGGCACAGGGGTGACTTTTGTGCAGCACCATCCTTAAAAGGGGGGTTTGATTGGAATTTCATAACAGGTAGTCCCCAGCTGATGGATGCCCACTTAATCTCAATGTTTCCCCTTTCCACACCATATACCGGGTTTTCCCCAGTCCAATAGTTACTGGTTTGGGGAATGTGACTGGGTTTTTTACCACATGCCTCCCTCCACCCCAAGACCTGTGCCCAAAAGATGGGTCTGGACAAAAAAACAAGAAACAGACCCAAAAAGACGGGGCAGATTTTGGGGGCTTTTCTCAAAAAATGACTTTCCATTTTTGTTCCAAACCCACCAGAACCCAACTTTTTCAGGTCATCTAAGGGTGAGTATTTTAGAAAAAAGAGATACAAAAACCCCAAGGGAAATCAAATACCAGGAACTTGTTTGTGCTTGGGTTTTAAAAGCCGTTAAGTGTGGCATTGGTATACGTGGGTTACCACACCATCATATAGTCCAAAAAGCCCCAGAACAAAATAAGTTTTGTTTTTTTATTAATTTGAATCCACCATTATATCCCTGAGGCCAACCCTTTTGAACATGCTGCATGGCCCCAATAGATCACCACTTATCGGTAGGTGACACAGTTTAGTTGTGGGGGAAGCACTCTATCCAAAGTTTCGGGAGTTCCCCGGGGAACAAAATGGGGGGACATAATACTTTCCCGTGACCACTAGGGGTAAAAAATTTTTTTTTGGCAGATTTTAAAAGAATTTGCAATGCCCTTTGTTTGTCAAAGGGGGGTCATATATCATGTTTTTTCCCAAATCATAGGGTTTTTTTCCCCCTGCATCAATTTGCATCGAAAAAGGAAAAAGTTAAGCTACAGAAATCATTCAAAAGCGCAACGATGGGCCTTGACTATAATAGTATCGCAGCCCCAAAAGCTAATCACTTCAGATCCAGAATTTTTCCCCCCAGGTTAACCCCCCATTTTACTTGCAGGGGTTTCGGGCGTTTCAGACAGCTACCAGGTCAGCTATGATGTAAGCTCAATCAGAGGGTCTGACCAGGTCTTTTAAAAAAACGGGAAGTTTTGGTCCCCGTCAGTTTTGGGTTTTAAATTGGGAAAGAAATTTTCAAAACCCCCCACGTGATTTTGTTGTCAGTGTGTGAAATCACCTTGCCAAAACATACCCCCAAAAAAACAGATCTGCCCAAACCCCTCTGCTCGCCACCGCAAATGAAACCACGGGGGTCCACCACGGGTAACCAAGAAAATCAACTTCCTTAAGGGGGTTTTTTGTTACGTCCCCAAAAATTTGGGGGGTCTTTTTCCGACATTGCCTGAACCATTTCTTCTTTTATCTGTTTCGCCATTTGTTTTTGGGAATGTGCTTTTATGTTTTTTTTAATTTTTTTTTCAGGGGTTCTTCCCCACCCCACAGCAGTTTTAGGGAAACAGATTGACAGTAAATGACGAGAATGCTGTCAGAATAAACAAAAAAAATAAAATTCAAACATGCAAAGGGAAAACAATTCCCTATAAAAATTCAATCACTCACAAAGACCAAATAAATCATCCAGCCCCCATATTTTGGTTTGAAAACCCTATGTAACAGAACCATCAGATCAAAATCAGGTGCAGAAGGGGGATGTTGATTGTGGAGCAACTAAAGTTTTGTTGAAGATCCGGAAAACCACTGTTAAAAAAGGGGTGCGGGTATTTTTTGAGGTGAGAGGGTTTTCCATAAAGGCCCGGGGGTGAGTCCGCTGCTTCTTTTTGACGTTGAGCATCTTTGGGGTTCCCTTTATTCTTTTTTTTGTCTTTTAAAGAAAAATATGCAGTCATGGAAACATTATGACAGTAAAAGGGCCCATTTAGTATCTGAATGTGGCACCCAACCCGAAACTCACAGGAGAAATGACTTGTGGTTTTTCTGGGTGGGAAGTTTCTGTCCCCAAAATGGGTTTGGGGCTTAGGGAACCCCAGCCGAAAAAGGGGCCCCGATTGGGCAACACACAAATATTTCACCTGGCCAAAACAACAAATATAACCAATCAGCGTAAACACAATCCACCGGAAATTGGTCGGTGGGGGTCTGTGATTTACAGCACACTTGGAGTAGACACATTTATACCAACATCGTTGGGGATTTCCAGCACAACCTGCACAAGGGAGAGATTTTTAAAAAGGGCCCCTTCCACACTTTCAGTTAAAGTCACACTGTCAAGGTGTAAATTGGCTACTTTAGATGTCATCTTTGGTCATTCGATTGTATAAGAGTATGCAGTTAAGGAAATGGACTTCCCCCCCTGTTTTAAGGGTGCTCTGTCTCCTCTTCTTTGGTATTTTTATGGTTACCACTGACCAAAGCCAAACAGAAATGAAAAATAGAGTAGGGGCGTAAGATTGTGCAGGATCAACGTGGGGAGTCCGAGGACACCCAGGGTGGGTTTGGGCGTCCCCGTGTGGTTATAAAAAGTACATTGGAACCCCTCTGCGAAAACCCAGGGGGCCCCAGGGGGGTGTTTGTGGGAGTCCGGTGGTCAGGGAAAAAAAAAATTAACTAGTTTTAAAATGTCACGTGAACGGATCGATTTATAAACAATATATTAGAAAAATACTGAAGTTTTAAAAAATAAAAAGTCCGAAAAAAAATCTGCTGTTAAAGACCCCCAAAAAAGCTTCTAGTGGTCTTAATGACACTTCAGAGCACTTACAATGTGGCCACTCAAATAGTGGTTAAATGGCCGGATGTTCCGGATGTGGTTTACTGGGGGTAAGATCTTGAAATTCTACAGTTGTTCACTTCACAAGTCATCTTAGGGGTCTGAGAGGTCCCAAAAGTGCCACACTGACAGGGAATAATTTTTTCGGGACTTTTAAGGGGGTTTTTTAGAGCAAAAAAAAGCCGACATGAAGGTCTTGGACAAAAGTATTTGAAACAAAATAAACGAAAAACCTGTGTGTGTGTGTGTGTGTGTGTGTGTGTGTGTGTGTGTGTGTGTGTGTCTGAAACAACCACCGGCCAGGGGACCCACGAGAAACCAAAAAAAAAGGAGAAAAGGGCAGGACCCAGACTGTCCCCTTCAGTCTTTTTTAACCCAACCCCTTTTTATTTCAAAAAAAATTTTGGTTTTTTTACCGGGGATTCCAATTAAAAATTGATGGGTGAATATTTTTAAACCCCCAAAATTTAAAACGTCAATGATTTCAAAAATATCCCCTTTTTTCATCCCTTTTTTAAAAAAATCAGTTCATGAGTGACTGGCTGTCAATGCCATGACATTTGTGTGACTAAAGGGATTCATAAACGGGAACCTAAAATTAAAAAGAAAAGCTTGAGGGGCATGATGGCCTTTAAAAAATTAAAAAAATTTTTTAAGAACATATTTCTGAAAAGTCCCAAAAAAGTTTTTCAAGAAAAAATGGGGGGTTATTCAGGGAAGGGGATCCGGGTCAAATTTACAAACAATACCCCATAGAAAAAATTTCCATAGAATAAAAAAGAGAGAACAGAACCCCAATATTTAAAAAAGGTGGGAGAATGGGTAGGGCAAGAAGGAGAAGAAGAAGAAGAAGAAAAAAGGGGGAACCCAACAGGGGAGGGAAAAAAAAAAAATGGAATAGGGGGGGGAACGGAATTTATAAAAATTTTTGGGTTTGAAGAGGGCATCAAAAAAAGAACGGGACAACAAAATATAAGAAAATGATCCCTTTAAAAAAAAAAAATTTAATTTAACATCATTATATATAATTGTAAAATTTTAAAGTTTTAAAATGAAACTCTATTTAAATTTTAAAAAAACCAAAGAATTTTACCTTTTTAAATAGTTATTGCAGTTTTTTAAATTTTAAAATAATAATAAAAATAATCCCCTTAAGAAGAAAACCGGGCAAATTTAATTTTGATTTATTTTAACAAAACAATTCATTTATTTTTTTTAGCCCTCCCGGTGAACAAGGGTTTAACAGGCCCTCCTTTTACACCCCCAGCCTTTTCCTCTAGGACAAAAAAACCCGTAAAAACCTTTTAGGAAAAGGAAAAAATGGGGAAGGGATTAAAAAGACCCCTTTCCAGGTAGGTTGGGCGGCAAAAGGGGTCAAAAGTAGGGGTCAATCAAAAATATAACCCAAAAGAACAATTCCTTAAGCCAAAAAAACTTTTTAAAATTTTTAACAGTAGAGATAGCTAAATTAGGTTTTATATTTTTAAGTCCTGGAACCCCCCATTAAAAAGTTATTTGGCTTTTAACGTAAACTTTCCCCGAAAGGACCCCTTTTCCCCTATTTTTTTGTCCCCATCAGGTGACTTTAATAGGCAGAAAACAACTTGGCAGGGCCCCCGGGCACCTTTATTTGGGCCAGAAAAAACAAAAAAGGGGATATTAATTATAATTTAAATTTTTTTTTAGAAAAACTAACAACAAAAATTTTAAGTTAACAAGCTCTAATTTAAAAAATAGTGCCCCCCCCCGGGGAAAACTAGATGAAAAATTTTTTGGAACAGGAAAATTAATTTGGGGCCCTGTAACTAAAAACTCACCTCCCACTTTTTTTTTCCTTAACCCCAAAAGCCCCCTTAAACTTTTTCCCTTTTAATCATAAACAACTAAGCCCCGGACCTGATTTAATGAAGTTAAAAGGGGAGGATTTTGAAAAACGCCCAAATTAATCCGTTGGGGTTTTTAAATGGGTTTTGGTTCATATTTTTTGTTCTTAAAAGGGGCCCCAAAAATTTTGGTTACTAGGTGTTAAGAAAGTTTGGGAACCCGGGAAAACCGATTTAAAATCAAACCTACGAATAAAATGCTGAATTAACCACAATTGTTTATTTGAGCACCCTTTAAATTTTAAATTTTTAAAGATAAAAAATTTAAATTTTTATTTCTTTAAATGAATTTTTAAAATCAAAAACCCAGATTTTGGGTTTTTTAGTAAAATTTTTGGGATTAAAGGGTTAAATTCCAAATTTGGTGATAGCGTTTCCCTCCCCAATTAAAACTCTTTTTATCTGTTTTTAAAACAAGGTTTTCTTTTCTTTTTTTTATAAACCAAATTTAAAGACCCAAATGGGAGAAAACCATTTGATTTAAATGAAAAAGGTTAATTTGGGAAAAATTTTGATTTTTAAAAATTTTTTGTTTTAAGGGGTCCCAGGGAACATTAAAAGTGAAAAGTAAAGGTCCCAAATTTTTGGGGGAAAAAATTTTACCTTTTAGGGGAAAAAAATCCATTGATGTTTTAGTTTTTTTGGCACCCCGGTTCTAAAAAAAGTGGGGTTTTTTTATAATTTAAAATTAAACTTTCCCCGTTACGGATTAAAATTATAAAAAGGGAAGAAGTGCCGGGGTTCAAGAAATTATTTGGGGAATGTGAAGTAATTTGGGGTCTTTTTTTTAATTTTTATTGAAAATTTTAAAGGTCGCTAATTTTTGGATTTGATGTTACTGAATTATTTGTTTCCCTTTCAAAACAACCGAGGGTTTTATTATTGTACATTAAGTGAATGTATTTCTGGCAGTTTAAAGGGTTTTTTATTTATTAACATTTCCACAATTTAAAAAGAAAATTACTTTGTTGTTCTTCTGGGTAAAGGAAAATTAATTTAAAAAGGCTCGAGTGTTTTATTAAAAAGGGAAGTTTTCAGTGGGATCACTTTTTGTTTTGGGGGAGCCATGTGTAAGATCCTTTTAAGGTCACATTTAAAGTTTTAACCGTCAAAGGGTTTTCCCAAACCTCGATTCTCCAAGGATTAAAATTTTTGAACAGTTAAATCTAATGTCCATGCTTTGTTTTTTTTTGAAAGGTTTGGCAGAAAAATCAATTAAAAAAATAAAAATCTTTAAGGAGTAAATTAAATTTTTTTTAACTTTGTAAAATTTTTAAAAAAATTTAAGTTTATGTTAGGTTGGATTTATCTGCAAAAATCCATGTTTTAAAAATGTAAAACATTTAAAAAGTGTTTTAATAATGAATTAAAATCCCCCATGAACAATTTATATTTTTACCAAATCAGCGGGTTTCTAAATTCAGTCGAAAATGAATTGGCCCCGGGGCGAGATAGCCCCCATAATTGTGTTGGAATCTGTTTTTAATAAAAATTAAGTCAAAGATGAAAGTTGCCACATTTTAGGGGTATTGTTTTGTTACAAGTTATTCCGGGGTCCCCTTTAAAAATTCTAACTTTGAGGGAGTATCCACTGTGGCGCCCCCAAACTATGCAGGTACATTTATGGCCAGGCAGTGAAGACCAATAGTTTTGTATTTTTATATTTTTCCAAAAAAAATTTTGGGCCAAAAAGGGGTTTCAATAAACAAATTTAAAACGCGGGTTTTTTAAATGGTAATTTTTGTTTTTAATTTTAATTAAATTCTTTAAAAGGGCCCCGGGGAGGGCTTGTTTTTTTCCCTTGTCAAATTATCCCCCTTTTTTTGGGGGGTTTTAATTTTAAATTTAAAATTTGATCAAGACAAAATTTACTATGCCCCACAAACAGGATTATGGGAAAACCCGAAAAAAAACATGGGTAAAGCAGCCCTGTGATTTAGATCCAGGGTCCTTCTTTCCTTCAGTCAACCGGGCATTTTGTTGCCATTTTTGGGTAATAAAAAGACCCCCGTTAGGATGAAGACCACTCTTCGAAAAATCCAGGCCTTTCCCAAAAATCACCCTTGTTACAAAGCTTGCTTTTTTTACACCGGTTTTTACCGCAGGAAAGGGGAATGAATCGCAAAATCATCCCTCTTTAATCTTGGTGGGCCGTCAATTAAATTCGGATTTTTTTGCTTTTTGGGCTAGAAAATGAAATTCGTTTAATACCCGATTGGAAAAATCATTAGCCCAAAAGCAATAAGGCGATTTTAAGCAAAAGGGAAGGCCCATCAAAAAGGTAGGATTTAAATTAAGCGGTTTAAATAGTTTGGAATTTTAAATTCCAATGGAAAAGCCAAATGAGATTTATTATTTTAAAGGGGTTTGGGGGGGGATGGAAACGTTTGGAAGGTGACCCTTGGGGGAAATTTTTTTTTAGAGTTTTTGTTTAATTTTGTGGCTAATTGGTGTGCGATTTGGGACGAAAAGGGATGAAAATGAAAAATAGATGAGGTTGAAAAAAGAAGTCAAAGGTTTTAATGAAAAAAAAAAAAAAAAAAAAAAAAAAAAAAAAAAAAAAAAAAAAAAAAAAAAAAAAAAAAAAAAAAAAAAAAAAAAAAAAAAAAAAAAAAAAAAAAAAAAAAAAAAAAAAAATTTTTTTTTTTTTTTTTTTTTTTTTTTTTTTTTTTTTTTTTTTATTTTTTTTTTTTTTTTTTTTTTTTTTTTTTTTTTTTTTTTTTTTTTTTTTTTTTTTTTTTTTTTTTTTTTTTTGGGGGAAATAAAAGGGGATAGAGGGGGGGAAAAGGCGTTCCCCCCCCCAAAAAAAATTTAAAAGAAATCAAAGGGGCCAGGGGGTTTTTTTAAAAACCAATTTTTTTTGAAATTTTTAATATTTTTTTTAAACTTTTGGGTTTTTTTGGGGGGGAAAACCTCCCCAAAAAAAAAAAAAAAATTTTTTTTTCCTTTTTCAAAAAAGGTTTGGTCACGCCGGCTTTATAGGTGAACTTGCTAAGCCGGGGGCTAGGGCCTGTGGGAGCCCCCTTTGCCCGTTTTATGATCCCCTCTGCTTCGGCTCGAGGGAAAAGACTATATGATTTAATACTGAAAAGAAAACTAAATTCAAACTAAACGAATTCAAGAGCAAATATTTTCCAGCTACATGCTGACAAAAAAAAGAAAATCCACGAAGTCTTCTCCTTTATTGTTTCTGCACAGAACTCCTTTCTGTAATCCATTTCGACGGCTCCATTTCAGCAGCCCTGCAAAGCGCCATGAGGAAAGCTGCCACCGCTCGTCTCCTCCTCCTTCCTCACCTGTCACGCCATTGGTCCCATCTTAAGGAGTCTCTCCGGCGTGCGGAAGGTGCATGACCCCTAGTTGATTGTCTCGGGTGCGACCCTCGGACTGAGCGACCCTGCGCGCCGCCGCCTCTTCGAACTCCTCCACTGGCTCTCACTTTCCAAGAGAAGGGTTTTATATCGGAGGGCGGCGGTTACAAGGCGGTTTACACGTTGGCTGAATACCTCGCAGGCACCAATTCAAGCCGGGAATCGAATCGTAGAAATGCGACGTGACGCACAGGGTCTGTGGTGTGTATTACCGGGGGTCTGGAGGCTGCTGCCTGTTAAATTACATTACAGATTTCTGTACCTGCATCATGACCTCCTGGTGCGGCCGAGACAGTGTGCTAGTTACTGTGTAGGTGACGCTTTCTGCTCCTGACTTTATGGCGCATTTATATAACTGCAGCCCTGAGTCACAAGAGAGCGTCTGAAAGGGGGGGCGACTGCACAGACAAAAGAAAGGCTGACATACAAATGAGATAGATAGATAGATAGATAGATGTGAAGGCTATATAATAGATAGATAGATGGAAAGGCGCTATATAAGAAAGGCTTGACGACAAATGAGATAGATAGATAGATAGATAGATAGATAGATAGATAGATGTCAAAGGCGCTATATAATAGATAGATAGATAGATGTGAAAGGCTATATAATAGATCAGTCCAGTACAATATGATAATATTCAGAACTTGTTTGCACTCACAATTATTTTCTTCAAGGTTCTGATTAATTTTTTAATCAATTAAACATTTCATATACAGGATTTCAAACCGTTACATTTGCTCTGATCATTCCAGCTCATGAATCTCAGTTGACAGGCAGACATTCACCACCCAGTGGTCTGATTCCAAATGATTTCTTTGCCTAGACCTCCATTTCAATTTGTTTCAGGCGATGTTGTGCAGTCATATGAAAGCGTTTGGGACCCTCTCAGCCTGCATAATAATTTACTCTCCTTTCCAAAAAAAAGATAACAGTGGTATGTCTTAATTTCTAGGAACATCTGCACTGCGGTGTTTTTGGAACAAAGATTTTTAGTGAAGTAGTATTTAGTTGTATGAAATTAAATCAAATGTGAAAAACTGGCTGTAATAATGTGGTCCCTTGTACATTTTGCTGATTTGAATGCCTGTCACTGCTCAATGCTGATTACTTGGTTGGATGAGCTGTTAAGTTAAACTTTATAGACAGACAGGTGTGTCCAATCCTGAGATATAAAGGTATTTAAGGTGGTCAATTGCAAGTTGTGTTTCCCTTTGACTCTCCTCTGAAGAGTGACAGCATGGGATCCTCAAAGCAACTCTTGAGTCTCCTGGTTTGGGGAAGGCTACAAAAGCCATCTCAGAGGTTTAAACTGAAGGAATGGAATCAGGAAATGGAAGGCCACAGGCACTGTTGCTGTTAAACCCAGCAGTTCTGGCAGGCCAAGAAAAATACAGGAGCGGCATATAGGCAGGATTGTGAGAATGGTGACAGACAACCCACAGATCACCTCAAAGACCTTGATCTCGCTGCAGATGGTGTATCTGTACATCGTTCTACAATTCAGCACATCTGTATGGCAGGGTGATGAGAAAGAAGCCCTTTCTGCACTCCTGCTGCAAACAGAGTCACTTGTTTTGCAATGCTCATTTAGACAAGCCAGATTCATTTTGGAACAAAGTGCTTTGGACTGATGGACAAAATTGAGGGTTTTTTGGTCAGAATAAAAGCACTTTGCATGGCGGAAGAAGAACACCGCATTCCAAGAAAAACACCAGCTACCTACTGTCAAATTTGGTGGTGGTTCCATCATGCTGTGGGGCTGTGTGGCTGTTCAGGGACTGGGGCCCTTGTAAGAAGTCGAGGTTGGATGAATTCAACCCAACATCATCAAATTCTTCAGGATAATGTTCAAGCATCAGTCACCAAGTTGATGCTACGCAGGGTTGAATATTCCAACAAGACAATGACCAAAACGCAGTTGGAAATCTACAAAGGTATTCATGTAGAGGAGAAGTACAATGTTCTGGAATGGCCGTCGTCCTCTGACTTGAATATCATCGAAAATCTATGGGATGATGTGAAGCAGGCTGTCCATCAAATTGAGCTGAACTGAGAGATTTTGTATGGAAGAATGGTCAACAATACCTCCATTCAGAACCCAGACACTCATCAAAGGCTATAGGAGCAAAAGGAGGCTCAACTAAGTATTGATGTCATATTCTTGGGGTGCCATATTATACCCTGTTAATTTTTGATGCATATTGATATTTCTGTTAACCCAATAAATTTAAACCCACAGAATTCCCAGAGCCTCGAAAACTCGAATGCCCAAAAGTGTTTCACAGCTCTCCACCAGCTTTTTGTCATCTAAATGTGTGATAAAATCGGCTGCAAGCAGCGGTTATTCCATCCCCACCGACTTAGAACGTCCCGGACTTCTCCAGCTCATGCCTTGATTGATTTTCTGGGAGTGAAGTGGAGTTTTAGGTGAAAAATAGTCATTGTTTGGAACCACGCATTTCATTGTGTTCGTTTCTACAGTAATCTGTGAAAACACATTGTTAAAACAGAACGTTTTTATATTCTAGTAGTAGATGACAAATGTAGACATAAACTATATAAATGTATGAAGCCTAAAGTCCAAATATCAAAGAAACACTTTCACAAAAGGTACAAATATAAAGAACAAATGCATTTTTATTCTAAAGTGTAACTGCAGAAAAAGCCCTTAGCAGGCCATACTGGCATATTCACTACAACTGGCTCGGTGGTGTAATGGTATCAGCTGCTGACTGGTAATGAAAAGGTCTGAGTTTGAGCCTCACGACTCCGTTTTGAGAAGTAAACTGGTCTTATTCTTACTATTTAGAATAAAACATACATTTGATTTCAGTTTGTAACGGCCGGTGAATTTTTATGATACTTGAAAAAGTTAGCTTTGTTTTTATTCACTTTTCATTCTCTCAGTCGTTCAGGATCCTTCCCTATGCCCCACCCCCATCTGACACTGTGTTTTCCCATAAAGCGTTATAACTCTGCAGTGTATGACATATGATATGCTATGATGAAAAATTGGATCACATAAAGATGCACAGCTCAAATGTTATTTATTTGGAGGGTGCTATAGTTCAATGTATTTATTGGAGCGCTATAGCTCAAATGTTTTTTATTTGATCACATAAAGGCGTTTATAGCTCGAATTTATTTATATGGCCGGACATGCTCAAAAATACATTTTAATGCCACAAAAGTATGCAGACACTTCATTTCCTACCATTGGTAAGAGAATGTACGTGATACACTGAGATCTAGCGTCGGAGGAAGAATGCGATGCACTTTTCCCTGCTGTACTTTGTACATGTATATGGGAAGCTCTGTTTTTTACATGTGCCTTTACCTTAGGAAGTGAGTAAATAAATAAAGGTAACAAAGGTAAAAAAAGAACTGAAGCTTGTTGATACTGCATCATCTTTTCTTTTTCTATCGCCTTTTCCTGCAAGAAACGTTATACACTTCTCTCATGCTGTGGTTTCTATTACACACCTGAAAGAAAGAGACAATATATCTGAAAACATCATCGCACAAATGCAATATTATTTGAAAACGAACAGCGCCCGATGGGTTTAATTTTTGCTGGCATTACTTGAGTCAGATCAGGAGCTTATTCAGGCACCAAGAACATGCAGGTGAGTTGCTGTGTGCTACATACAACGCTGCGGTGATCAGCACATTTTAAAAAAAGCTGGATGCAAGCAACCCCCCACCTGTGTGCTCCTGCCACACTGAATAAGCTCACGCCTTCGTGCCGGTGTCAGCGCAGCAGTGGAATAAAGAAGGAACAAATACATGTGACATTTTTAAGAAATCATTTTATGACCTGAATAGTACCAATCAGAAAAAATCGTTGCACTAATGCAATATTATTTGAAAACGAACAGCATCAGATCAGCTGTAAAAGTTTGGCATTTCTAAATGTTTGCTTTTTTTCAGTCTGATTCTCTCAGTCAGACTGTATATTTGTCTCTTTTAGTGACAAGAAAGCAGGTGCAGATGCTGTGTGTTTCAACATGTTAGGTGATCAGCACATTTTAAAAAGAAAGAGACAAATATATGTGCGTTTTGAAGAAATCATTTTATGACACGACTTTCCTTTATTTATTTATTTACTTCCTAAAGCCTAAAGTCACATAGTGAAGGGTAGCTCAAAAAATTTTGTAATGCCGAAAGTGCCACTGACACTTTAGTATGCAAGCAATGGTATGTGCATTCTTACTCCGATGTAGAAGGGGGCTGAGTTTACGTCTGTTACAGCGCGTCATGTGAAAACAGCAGTATCAGATGCGGGGTGTGGTGTGTTTTGGAAAAAGGGGGCCGAGATAAAAAAACGACTAAAAAAAAAAAACCAAGCTAACCTTTACAAGTATCATAAATTACACCGACTGTTACAGACTAAACCAAATGTTTTTTATTCTAAAATAGTAAGACTAAGAGCAGTTTACTTAAAACAGAGTGGTGCAGAATCGAACTGATGACCTTGATTAGTCAGTAGCTGATCCTATTCACACAAGGCAGCTAATAAATGGGTGTCAATTCATGTTAAGGTGGCTTTTGTTTCTGCAGTTATATTTTTTAATAAAAGTGCAATTGTTGTGTTATATTTGTACTTTTGAAAGTGTTTTTCTATTTGGACTTCGCTTCATACATTATATAGTTTATGCCTACATTTTGTCATCTATACTAGAATATAACAAACGTTTCTGTTTTAACAATGTGTTTACAAGATTACTGTAGAAACAGAACAGACATGAAAAACGTGTTCCAAATAACATCTATTATTTCCACTCCCAAAAATCCACTTCACACCCAAAAAAATCAATCAAGGCCGAGCTGAGAGAAGTTTTGCACGTCTAAATGTGGGATGGAATAAGCCGGCTTCAGCCCGATTTTATCAGCCCTTTAGATGACAAAAGCGCGGTGAGACGTGACATTTAAGAATTAGGTGGGATGGATCGAGTTTTTTGAGGCTCTGGAATCTATGTTAAAAGTCACTCGAAATCCCCACTGTTTCCAAGGGATGGTATATTAAAAGGAAGTCAACGAAAGCTCAGCCAATGAAAACAAAATCAAAAATTAGAGGGTTTCAAACTTTTCATATGACTGTATTTCAGTATCCTATGTGTTCCATCCTTTGGCTGCAGTGTCTCCAAAAACGGATCAGAAAACACAATCTATAGACTTCAGAAGAAGAGAGACAAAAAGAGAAGGTTTGGTGATCCAGCCCGTATACTGTAAAAGGATTGCTTCCCAAATTTTTTAAAACGGCAGAGCAGTGTCTGATACGGGGTCCAAAACGTGACTGACTAGCAGGGGGGAGGTGGTTGGCTTTATAGGGGGGGGG
>NW_024386408.1:0-9311 GCF_016835505.1 Polypterus senegalus
CTTAAACCCAAAACCCTTTAAAAAAAACCAAAAAAATTAAAATTTTTTAAAAAAAAGTCAAAAAAATTTTACTTGAAAACTTAAAAAATTTTATTAAAAAAAATCAAAAAAAATTTTTAAAAGAAAAGTTGGACCGGCAAAAGTGGGGTTTGGGGGGGAATAAAGCACTGGAAAGGACTATGAAAATTTCACTAATGAAAAATTTAGGATTTTAAACAAAAATAAAAGAGGTTATTCAAAAAAAATACCAAAAAATAATTAAATTAAAATAATTTGAAAAAAAAATTAAAGGGAAGTTTTAACTTTATATTGAAAAAGAAACATTTCAATACAATTTTATTTTTTAAAAAAGAAAAAAAAAATTTTTAAAAACCAGCGTTTCAACCCTTTTTAAGTATTTATGGACCTTTTTAACTGTCCCCTAACTTTTTTGAAACCCTAATAAAATTTATTAATATTTTTTTTTATACACCACCAAGTTTATTACCTTTTAAACTTTTATATTTTCTAAATTTTTTTTTCTACTATCAGAATGTAGTTTAAGTTCATTTTTTTTGGTTTAAAAGATTATTTTTCATTTTTTGATTCTTGTTTTTTTTTCAATCATTTTATTTTGGTTTCCCCTTGCCCCCAGAACCCGCTGTTTTCTGAAAAGGGTTTATATAAAAAACAAAACAGCGGATTTATAAAAAGATAAAATTTTAAAAAATATGTTTTGGTATGTGAGTTATTATTTCAAAGGGGAAACTAGCCCCACAGAGGATAAAAATAACCAAGATAAAAGAACAAAAAAATTTAATCACAACCCCCTACATCAAGGGAGATATTTTTTAAAAAAGGCCAAAATAAATTTAAAAAAATAGATAAAAGAATAACAAAACACACTGTATCAAAACACCCACAATGGAAAACCCAAAAAATGAAAAAGAAAAAAAACTATTTTAAAGGCAGCCCCAGTCCCCGAGGGATTTTCCCAAAAAAAAAAGATTTCCCAGGGCCTATTATTAAAAAAACATAAAGAAGAAAGACAATGCTTATCTAAAGGGTTTTTTTAAATTTTAAAAGGGGAATTTTTGGAGCAGAATTTCTGTAGATGCGGTAGGAAAAAGGGCACTGCTTATATATGAATCACCCTTTAAATTTTTTACTTTTTGAGATGTTCAAAAACATCTGGGGGAAAAATGCACCTCTATTTTATTCTTAACAGTAAAAGGGGAAAAAAAAGGGAACGAAAGAGCATGGGAAGGGAGTTATGGGAATTTATTTGAATGATATACAACACACTTAAATTGGTCTCCTTTAGGGGAATTTAGGCTAAAACTTTTTAGTCGGGAGAAAGAGTAGGAGGACTTCCCGGGAGAATAAAAAAAGAAAAATTTTAAAAGCTCAAAAGTGACGTAAAAAAAAATTTAATTTAGCTATAAAAAAAAATTTACAAAAAGGGTTCACTCTTCGTTTTTGTCCTTAAAGTCAATCAGAACCCCACCAAACTGAAGTCAAAATTAAATTTTTAATGTTTCTTTGAAGAAGTTTGAGACTAAGGGGTCAAAAAGGCCCAAAAGGGGGTTCACGGGACCCCTCACAGGGTTTTGGTTTGCAAAAGGGTAAAAAAAGAAAAAGTAAACATAAGAAAAAGACATTAAAACAAAACAGGGAGCCCATTCAGCCCTTTCAAGACTGTGTTTTAATTAATAGCTAAGCTGCCCCATTCCCATAAAATTTTTTGGTTGTAAAGGTTTCTGCTTCAACTCCTTTTCCCAGTAGTTTGTTTAAAAAGTCACACAACACTTTTACTGAAGTTTTTCCGGGTTCAGCCCCAAATCACTTTTTTTTTAACCCACTGATGTCCCCCCAATAAGGATTCCCCCCTTGGGGAAAAAGAACCTGCAGGACCCTTTATCAATGCCTTTGGGGAATTTTTAAAAACATCTGGATGAGGTCCCCCCAATTAACCCCTGTTCAGACAAACAGATGTAAATTCCCCTGATTTCACCAAAGAAATTGCCCTTTCCCGGGCCCATGATGAAATTGGTTGCTCCCCTCTGCACGGGTTTTCAAGTGTTCCATGTCTTTTTTTCATAGTAAAAAAATTCACAAATACTCCAGAGGGGGGGTCCCCATTTAGTGCATTACAATTTTTGAGTATAATGTCCCTGTTACCCACCACTAAAACCCGGCCAGTCTCAATGTCTGTGGGGGTTTTCCCAGTGTTGATTCCATGCCGTCTGAATGACTTTGCACCACGTCCAGTGTAAAGGCGGGAAAACCTGTCATAAAACCCCCTTACCCCAAGAATAGCAGTGGTCTCGTTTCCCCTGCATTTCAGTGAAAAGTCAAAATAGTGTCCATTGAACCTTTGTGGTTTGCCCTTTTTCTACCCTGTTGTTTCCTAAGTTTTTCCTTTCTCTCTCTTTCTTTCTCACACCCTTGTCTAAAGGGGTCTCACCCCCCAGATTTTCCCTTTCTCCCCCCAGTTTTCTTCCTTAAAACCCCACCCCCGGGGGGCTGAACCTGGGGGAAAACAACATGGGGGGAAACCCCGGGAAGGACCCAGCTGTGGGGGGGCGGGAGGAAGGAACTGCAAATTAGAGAAACTGGAAATGAACAATAAGTGTGTGTGTGTGTTTCTAAAAATTTTTATTTCCTGTCCATTTTGGCTCTGCCCTTTCTCCACAACAAAGGGGCTGTGTTTAACCCAGGACAGACTGCAGTGTCCCTTTTTGGACAAAAACAGAGGGGCTGAGGTGACAAAAACTGCAGTTTTGCCTTTAAAAAAATTCAATTCAAAGACAGCTTTGACCCTGAGCCCCTCCACCACCTGGTCACTTCCTCATCCTCTCTGTCCAGACTTTTTTATTTTTTTTCCCACAAGCCCCGTTTCCCATTTTTTAAAATTAATCTCCGTATTGTCCCTTCCTCCATTGTCATTTTCCCCCTTTACACCCCTTGATTTTCCTCATAAAAGTTTTTTAAAAAATCACTAAATTAAAAAGTAGGGAGAAAAAAGTTAGTGGCAGGAGAAGAGCTGACAAAAAGTGATAAGACAAAGAGAGGAGGGGTTTGAGGAAATTTAAAAAGGGTAAAGGGAAAAAGGAAAAAGGGGGAGAATAGAATAGCAAAAAAAAAGGGAGACAATAGAAGGAGGAACAGAAAAGGGATGAATAAAGGGGGGGGACAAAAAAAGGGGATAAGGAGAAGGAGAGAGAGAACAGACAGAAGAAAAGGTCACAGAGGGGAAAATTAAAGGACTAAAGGCAGTGTGGGACAGTAAGGGGGGGAGAAAAGGAAGGGACGCCATTAAAAGACAAGTGGACTGAACAGGAAGACATGCCCCCCAAGGCCCTACACAGGACATCCATTTTCTGTCAGGGGGTTTTAGTGGACAGGGGACACACACATCATGTGCAGAATGTCAGAGCCCTGGGAGGATTCGGGGAAGGTGACCCCCAGTGGGGTTAGTGAGATACTCCAAAGGAGATTTCCCCTTTGTTTTGTAACCCCACACTTGTGTCTCTTGTGGGACAAAAAAACAAGAACCCAACATGATAAAAGTGTTAGGCTACCCATGACTTTCTAAATTTCCATAAAAGGCCCCTTTTTTTATATTTTTCACCCCATGGTTTTCACTGATGTCATCACACCCAGCCCCTTTGCCTCACAAATCCTTTTTTTGTCACACTCAGTCGGGGTCTTCCCCAACCAGCAGACAATCAAAGGTCACGGGAAAAATGTGAAAATTGACGTCACTAAACACCTTCCACCAGTCCTGTGCTCCCACTGGTCACCCTGGCCCGTACCCCTTTACACAAATTCCCCGTGTGGTGACAAAATGTCGGGGGTCAGTGGTTGTGTGCAGGTTTTTAAATTAAAATTGGACTCAAAAGGGTGGGGTGGTGAGTGTGGGGGGAGCAGAGACCCTGGGTGTTGGGTGGTAAATTTGGGGCCGGGATTTTACACCCCAGCAAAACCCCGGGGTGGTTCAGCCAGTTTTCCTTTCTAGTGTTCTGGGGTCTGTAATTGGGACACCTGAAACCCCGTGGGGGTTTAAAGGGGGTTGGGAGTAGGATAGCCAGAAAACTGAACGGGAAAAAAAAAAATAAAAGATGGGGGAGGGGGGTTAAATGAGAAAGAAAAAGTAAATCGGGAATTGGGTTGGGGCCGAGGGCGGGAGGGATTTAAAAAGTGGGCTGAGAGGGGAACACTTTTGGCCCCAAGGGGGAAAGGAAAAAACCCCACTTTTCCCCCAAAAAGGAGAAACAGTGACCCAACTGCCCCCGAGGGGCTTCTGCTGAAAGGCTGGGGGATGGCATTAGGGGAAGGGGGCGGTCTCCCGGGGCCCCCCTCACCACAGTTTTGTGGGGAACACAAAGGTTGAGTTTGGGGCCCCTCACCGGGCCCAGAAAAAAGGTATAAAAGAAGCCATGGAAGGATGACTGTTCTTCCCTGGTCTTTTGGCTTGGTGGGGGGAGAACTTAAAAGTAAGCAGAGGAGATGTCATTTTGGGGGTTTTTGAAACTTTTTTTTTTTAAAACACAAATTCCCAGTGCAGTAAAATTTGGCAAATAATACTACTATCAAAATTGACAGGTGGCACATGAAAATTAAAAAAAATATTAATTTGACAAAATTTAAAAAGTGACATATCTTTAAAAATTTAAAATAAAATAAAGTGACGTGACTTATTTTGATAGGATAACATTTTGAAATGACCCCCAAAAAACAAAAAAAAAAAAAATTCTAGGGGCAGTGAGCTAATAGTGAGATATCCCGATTTGGGGCCGAAAAAACCAGTCAAACCCCAAACTTAGGGGGAGAGAAGGAGGGGCCCGGCCCAGAACCCAACCACCACCCCCGTTATGAAGAGTTAAAGAGTTAATGTCCGGGACTAAAAAAATCTCTTGGATCTGTCCCTATTGCAGTCCTTTATTTGCAGCCCCCACCCAAACAAACTCCTTTTGATTAGTTATAAGGGGGGTTTTGTGGGGGATGTTAATTTTCCATAAAGAGGCAAAACCCTTTAATTTTCCTTCTCTGCCACCCCATCACCCGAGAAATCCATTTCCCTCCGAAAAACCCGATCCCTACTCACCATCTCTTTCAAACTTGATCACTTTTATAAAGTAATAAAAAACTTCAACGGTGAACAGATATAATGGACATAATTAAGGGCAAACACATAATCCAAAAAAGACAAAACCCGGTTTTGTTTATAGGGTGACTGGGGGAAGACCCCTTTTCTTTTATAATTGGGGCAACTGTGTCCCTCTTTAATGAAGTCAAATGAAACAAAAAAAAAAGTGGGGGCCCCGATGGCCCAACAAAACCACACCTACAGCCCTGGGGGCACATTTTTTTTCAGATTTTTCCCCATGGCGCTTGGGTCCATGTTATTTTGGGGGAACAGCAGACTCCATCCTCTGGGGGTTTGGGAGTTTTCAAAGTCCCACCCAGAAGGACAAGGGGCAGTCCCCGGCCAGAGTCAGTTCCCCCCTTTTTGGGTTTTTTCTCCCGGCTGGGGGGTTTTGGGGGGACGGGCAGGGGGAGCGCCCCCTCGTCTCAGGGAATCACTTATCTCACAAGGGGAAGGGGCATTCCCGGTGGGCAATTTTACAAACATAAAATTGGCCCGTCTTTTTTTTACTGCTTTTTTTATTCCCGCACTTTGAGAATTGATTCTCATTACATGTTTTTTTTGCACTTATTTTGTTTATCTTTGTATTAACATGGAGTTGATAGTTTTGGGAAAAGTAACAATAAAAGAATAAATGATTCCCCGTAAATTTAAAAATTGGGAAAAGTAAATTTGGTGTTAAAAACATTATGACATCTTTATTTTATTTTAAAATTAAAGACTTTACTAAAAATTTTAACAATATTTATTTATAAAAATTTTTTTTAAATAAAAGGAGCTATAGTGCTTTTCATGATGAAGAAAGAGAAAAA
This sequence comes from Polypterus senegalus, assembly GCF_016835505.1. Taxonomy (NCBI): domain Eukaryota; kingdom Metazoa; phylum Chordata; class Cladistia; order Polypteriformes; family Polypteridae; genus Polypterus; species Polypterus senegalus. Next base: position 5,944 of record NW_024386408.1, read on the forward strand.
AAGAGAAAAAGACAAAATAAATAAAAAATTTAACTTAGGGAACACTAATTAACATTAATAAAAGTAAAATCTGATGGCCAGGGGGGACAGAAAAAAAAAAAACAAATCCAAGGGTTTGGGAAAAAAAAAAATTCTTGGGGGGGAAAAGAAACCCCCCCAGGCCCCTTTAGGCATTTCCCCCACCAATGACCTCACGCCTCGTGGTGTTCAGGGGTTTATTTATGATGGCTCCCCTAAAGCACTTGGTTGCCCTGCTCTTCATAAACTTCCCAAATGCTGGAGGGCTTTCGTTTGACCAGAACCCCAACCGATGTTCCCCACCAGTGGGATTATAAAAGATGAAGATGGCACTGACTGTTTAGGAGGGCCCTCAACCGCTCTTGGGGTTTTTTTTTTCTTGTCAGTCCTTTTTTCCCCTACCTTTTCCCGTGATTCCTTTTTGACTCCTTTATTTTTCGATCGCCCCACCCTTCTGGCTCTTTGGCCAGGGGGGGATTACTCAACATCCCGACCCCTGAATTCCCCGTCAAGCCTTTGGCCGACTGTTTGAGGGGGAATCCCCCCTTTCCTCATCACCCCTCTGGCTTGGCCCGGGCGCCCATGGAAACCCCCGCCCCCCGGGGGGCGCCGGGGGCCCCAGGGGGCGGCCTGAGCCCCCGGATCCCTCTCTAGGGAAAAACTTCCTGGTTCCCCCAACCCAGGGGGGAAAAGTTTTTAATGCCATTTGCCCCCAGACGCTCCGGGGGTACCTCCCGCCTCACCCCCGTCACCCCCGCCGGGTGAACTTTAACAACCTATACCCCCCGTATCCGGGGGAAAGACGGCCCGCCCCGACTGGGAGGTCTCTTTTTTCGTTTCCCGGGCCGGTTTTGTTTTTGAGCCGATAAACCCGAAAGGTCGTAAACAAAACTTTCATCCCAAAGACTTTTTTTTTTCCCAATGGCCGGATTTTTATGCCCGCGAAACCTGGGTTTTACCGGGGGGGACGCTCCCCCCCCGAAGTTTTTGGGGGGTTCCCTTTTTCAACACGCCGAGGCAGCGCCGGGGGCCCGACCTTATTTAAATTTAATTTTTTTTTTTTCAACCGCCCTTCCTTTCCCCTTTCATTTTCACCCAAATTTTTTTAGCTCAGTATTTTAACTAGTCTGCTCACCACCGCTGCCGGGACACTCATTTATCCCCTCCAAAAAACAAAAGATCTTTATGAATTTGCAGCTTTTCCCGGCTGTTTACCTGCAAAATATGACGCTTTCCTTTTTTTGGGGTTTTTTCCATGTCCCGCTGTCCCTTTAAAAACCCCAGCAAAAAACTTTTTTTGGACATTTGGACTCCCCTGGTCTCTCCCACCAATAAGGGGGCCAACACATGGGAAAAAGGGTTTACACACTTGACCTGTTTTTTCTCGTGGTCTCAGAATCAGGGCTTGGACATTCTGCCTCCAGCTTTTTTTGGGTCACTCCCTGTTCTGTTTAATCCCGGTTTTGGGCTCTTTCAGCATAAGGGAAAACCCCCACCACCCGTCCCCCCTGTGTCCCTTCCCCCCTGCTGCTGAAAAATTTTGCCCAAAACCCAACCCAATCAAAGAGACCCCAAGCTTTTTTTGCAAAAATTTCCCACACTGCCCGGGCCCCTTGTGGGTGTCGAGCCTCAAAAGGGGACAATCCCAAAATCAAACCGGGGGCCCCTTTGGGTAAACAACAAACCCTCCATCAGGCAAAACCTTTTAAAGAACGAAAAGGAGGAAAAGATGGGCCCTGTTTCCTTTACTGCAGGAGAGGAGCGTGGTCCCAATACCAGAGAGCAGTCAAGGGGTGAAGGAACCGTTTTTTAAAAGACATCATTTTTCAAAAAAATCTGCCAATCAACGGTTTTTTATACAAAACATTTAAAAGTTTCCTCTCCAGCCTAACCCTTTTTCTTCTGCCCCCTGCCCCTTTTTTTAATCAGATCCTCCCTTTTTTCTGGGAAAAGGGCAGAAATTTTTTAAACCCAGACTTATTTTTTTTCTTCTGGGTCTGTTGATCTAAGGGGTTTTCTGGGTTCCCTCACCAGCTTTGAAAACCCCTTTCGGGCCCCCCTCTAAAAAATTTGGCCCAAGAAAGGCCGGGCCCCCGGGCGGGTGGTGCCAAAACCCGACCCGCTGAAAGATGTGTTTCCGTATTGAATTTTGTCCCCAAAAAATCATAACTGGGTCTATCCTCGGGTATAGTTCCTCGGTTTAAACCTTTTTAAGTACATCCAATTGTGAAAAACCGTCTTTTACCCCCCCCGTTCTTTCCCCAAACTTCGTCCAATTCCCCAAAAACCCCCTTTTTTGTCAAAAAAATTTGAAAAGTAGTTTTGGCAATTAACTCATCCCCCACAGGACCATCGGGGAATGGATCTTTTTGAAAGGGGTTTTTGGCCCCAACACAGCGACCGCCAAAAATTTTTTTGGGTCCCAAATGGCGCCTTTTTGGGATTGGGCCAGGACCCCCCGTGGGGTTTTTGGGTTTAAAAAGAATTACACAAAAACGCAGCATCATGATCTCCCCACCAACCTGGGCCGGGGGATCCCGGCCCGCCCCCACTGGGTTTAGGCCCCAATTTTGCAACAGGGCCCCCAGGTCAAGCCAGACGATTTTTCCCGAATTAGTCCCCCCTGGGGTTTGGGGGTTTCCCTTTTAGGGGCCCCTACTTTTTTTAATCTACATCCCGGGCCTTTTGGTGCAATTTTTTGAAAACATGCAACCCTATCACCCATATGCTGGACTTCCCCCAAAATTTTTTTCCTTTCCCCCAAAAGACTCTCATCCTCCCCGACTGCCTATCTGAAAATTAAAGGGCTGGCTGGCTGTAAACTTCCCCTTTACCTGAACGATTCAAAAACCCCAGGGCATTGTTTTTTTGTCCAATGCAAACAAATTTCCCCCCCTTGGCCCTTTCTTTTTTAAATTTCCCGTAACCCGCCCGTCTCCAATCTTGGGAAACAAAAAGGGTACCCTTCCTGAAAAAGGATGCTCAACTCAACAGCACAGTAAAACCTTTCTTTTATCTAAGGCGAATCGAAAACCCCAAAAATAATTTTGTCTAACCACCCCGGGGTCAGTAATCCATATTAAAATTGTCCCGGGGGCTACTCTAATTTTTTTTACCCCTAAAAAAGGGCTTTCTAGACTCCCAAATTGCTCCAAAAACGGCTGCCGGGGTTTTAACTGGAAAAGCAGAATCCAAACACATTTCACCCATTTTTTTAAACCCCCAAAACTGGCTGGGGTTAATTTTAGAATCGATTTTAAAATTCTCCCCTCAAACCCATAAAAGGCATTAATTGGGGGAGCCCCCCTATTTGGAAATGTCTTTTCCCATCTTTACAATCCCCCCGTGTT
>NW_024386409.1:0-12801 GCF_016835505.1 Polypterus senegalus
AAATTTAATTTGTGGAAAAATGGTTTCTGCACCTTTTTGGTCAGTTGAACTGATTTGCCATAATTAGGAAAGGCGACACACACATCTACAGTGGGATGAAAAAGTTTGGGCAACCTTGTTAATAGTCATTATTTTCCTGTATAACGTTTTGTTACGATAAAAAATGTCAGTTAAATATATCATATAGGAGACACACAGTGATATTTGAGAAGTGAAATGAAGTTTATTGGATTTACAGAAAGTGTGCAAAAATAAATAAATTTGGGCACCACAAAAGAAATGAAATCAATATTTAGTAGACCCGCCTTTGCAGAAATTACAGCCTCAAAAACACTTCCTGTAGGCCCCAATGAGAGTCTGGATTGTGGTTGAAGGTATTTTGGACCATTCCTCTTTACAAAACATCTCTAGTTCATTCGGGGTTTGATGGCTTCCTAGCATGGACAGCTCTCTTTAACTCACACCACAGATTTTAAATTTATATTCAGGTCGGGGGACTGAGATGGCCTTTCCCAGAACATTGTACTTGTTTCTGCATGAATGTCTTAGTGTATTTTGAGCAGTGTTTCGGGTTGTTGTCTTGTTGAAAGATCCAGCCCCGGCGCAGCTTCAGCTTTGTCACTGATTCCTGGACATTGGTCTCCAGAGTCTCTGATATTGAGTGGAATCCATTTTCCCTCATTTGACAAGATTCCCAGTCCTCACTGTCCACACAGCCCACAGCATGATGGAACCACCACCATATTTTACTGTGCAGGTGTTTTTCTTGGAATGCGGGTTCTTTCCTCATGCATACGCCCTTGGCCCAAACTCAATTTTAGTTCATCATCCACAGCACCTATTCCAAAATGAAGCTGGTTGTCCCAAATGTGCTTGACCCAACCTCAAGCCCCTCTGTTTGTGCGTGGGCGGAGAAAAGCTTCCTCCATCACTCTGCCGTCTCCTTTGTGAAAAAGTCGAAGGGTTTGGGGCGATGCACAGTGACTCCATCTACTGCAAGATGATGTTGTAGGTCTTGGTGCTGGTCTGTGGGTTGACTCTTGACTGTTCTCACCATTTTCCCCTCTGTCTATCCGAAATCTTTCTTGGTCTGCCACTGAGCCTTAACTTGAACTGAGCCTGTGGTCTTCCATTTCCCCAATATGTTCCTAACTGAGAAAGCAGACAGCTTGAATCTCTGGGACAGCTTTCTGTATCCTTCCCCAAACCATGATGGTGAACAATCTTTTGTCTTCAAAGGGCATTTGAGAGTTGTTTTGGACCCCTATGTTTTATTATATATATATATAATAAAAATAATAATAATTATTGTTTATTTTTTTCAATTTATAAAATGCAAAGTGAGCAAACAAAGAAAAATCTAAATCAAATCAATATTTGGTGTTACTACCTTTTGCCTTCAAATCAGCATCAATTTTATAGGTACACTTGCAGAAAGTCAGGGGTTTTGTAGGCTTATAGTGGGTGTATGATCAACCAATTATACCAAACAGGTGCTAATGATCATCAATGTCACCTGAGGTTGAAACACAATCATTAAGGCCTTGTTCACCGGGCTAAAAACGAGCGTTATTTTTTTGTTAAAGGCGTCCGGTGGCGCCGGATCAAGCGCCGGTGTTTTCTACCGTAGGAGTCAAAAGAGAGTGTTACACGGGCTTTGGTGACGCGTTGTCCGGCAGCACATTTATACGCATCAAAAACGTTGATGCAGCTTTCTTGGCGTTCAAAACCCACGAACGCAAGGAAACGCGCTTCTAGTTGTTTTCTGCTCGTTTAATTTCGCCGGAGGACGGATAGTTTCATATACAACATATATATTTTCATTGCTTATTTTATTTTGTTGTCTCATGTAATTTGTAAACCATTAACCTATTAATTTTGTTCTAATATAAATTTGATAACGATTATGTAGGGGCAATCCATGGGAGGGGCATTTCAGTGCATAACACCGTGTAAGGGCCTTTATTGACTATGTTTCCCCTTTCCTCAAAGTGACAAGTAGTCTCTTCGGGCTAACCAAGTCGCATATTATTGATCTATGCAATGTGGCATTGCACCAGCTGCAAGACAATCAAAAATGGAAACCGCATCCACAGTAATTAAAAAACTTGGCCGAAATTTTGCATTTCTTCATAAAGCACAAAACTTCCTTTAACCTGACGTGTAGTCAGAGGATGAACCCTGTAGCGGCGATTTTTTTTCTCTCTAGTCGCACGAAAGTATTTTTAAAACCAGAAGATTAATATCTAACATAGCAAAATGGTCCATATTGAAAGGAGATACCTCAAATAACGAAAGGGCTTTCATATCCAGTTCCGACACTGCCTCCACAGGTTAACACACAAACTACAATTTGGGCTGCAGGCTGCGTTGACAGAGACAAACGAACGCGTGTAGAAGTCAATCGATCGCCACCCCAAATGCAACATAAACGTCTAGGGGGGTTCAGAGCAAGTTCGTTATCCCAAAACCTTAAAGCCTCTTGTGAACAAGGCCTAACTGAAACAGAAACAGCTGTGGGAGGCTTAAAACTGGGTGAGGAACACTTAAACTCTATACTAATAAAATACAAAACCCCACTGCCACTCTCACTCATTCATCACTAATTCTCCAACTTCCGTGTAGGTAGAAGTCTGAAATTTGGGAGGCTCATTCCTTACAGCTTACTTACAAAAAGTTAAGCAGGTTTTATTTTTAAATTCTATGGGAGGTCATAATTTAATCCTACTTATGTACATATATACGTCCATAGCCTGGCTTCGGTTGCCGTGTGAGGCTGCGCTGCATCCACCATCGCCCGCCTCCCATGTAGTTGGCTGCCTGCCTATATTGCGCCCCATCCCCACGCCTCCACGTAATTGACTGCCTGCCCATATAAGGCCATCCGTCACTCTGGTCTCTTCATTCCCTTCTTTGCTTTGCCACGGTATTCACTTCTCCTGTTGATAACTGCAGTCTTTTATTTAATCCCGGCTTCTCCACTGTTTTATTGTTCGTTTATTACGATGCAAAGTTATCAATGAAGGCGGCTGTATGCTTACAACACTTGACAGATGCCGAATGTCACTTCAACACAAGTCCTGCAAATACTACTAATTGAAACAAACTATGAAACTCACAAACAACAAAACATTTCCCGTGGATTTTTTTCTCCTTTTCTATTCCCAGGAAAAACCACCTGTGTAAATGTTTAAGAGCAAGCTGTCACTTATAGCATGACAATAGATTGCTACATTTATTTTCTGAGCTGTCTTTTAAATGTCTTTGTAAAGTGTTACTGCAGGTGTCAAGCAATGTATTATTATTACTGGTATTTACTAAATCTTACTATCCACGTTTCTTTGTTGATGAGCCCCGTTGAAGAATTTTTTGGTAACAGAACAGTAAACACGCCAAAACGACTGGAAACAACTGACGACTGGTATTTTTCGGTATCATTTTAACAAAGTTTACTGTCCGTCCTCAATCACAGAGCACCCCAGTAAAACGTCAATAGCGTTAAATATCCCTGCAGCCTTAGAACGCAGACATCAGGACATGCTGCGCTGCATGTTTACTAACAGATATGACAGCATTTTGCGACGGAGGATGCATTAAACAAATTGATTAAGATCAGCGATTTTCAACGGTTCACATGTTTGCCGTAGATTTTTTAAAGCAAAATAATTAAAAACATCTTTGAAGAAATTTGACACAACATAAGTCTATGACGCAGATTCTATACCATTTTATATGATTTTTATATCATTATTTTAACAATATACTGTACAACTGTACATACACTGTGTGGACTATAAAGCAATACATGTATAATTTCGTGCCTTTTAACCAGTTGACATCTCAACTTGTTAAAAGTTGTATATAATTAATTTATATGAACCTTTACTTCAATAATATACACATTATGTTTGTATTGCGTGTGCACCTTGCTGTGTAATTATTTCAATGAACTCGTGGTATTGTCCCTATTCATACCCACTACATGGCTGAATTTGATCATGCATTCACACGTATAATAATAATATTACTACTACAATTATTATTATTGTTATTAATTCTTTACGTTTTTATAGCGCCTTTCTTACTACTCAAGCAATTTGTAAAAATGAATAAATAAAATAACAGAAAGGAAGCCCCCCAGGACACAAACCAGTGATCATTTAACTCTTGAGTCAGCAATCGTACTCTTACAACCACCTCTTCCTGTTAGATATCGCATTATAATTTTGAGTACTACTTTTTATTTTTATACTGTCATAAATAAATTATATCAAAAAGGTTTTTAAAAAGCCAATTTGAAGCAAGAGGGTAAGTAATAACTATTTTCTTTTGTAAGTCAATCAAAAATGCTTAAGCCTGAAAAAAAGATAGCCCTGTCAAAATAAGAGACTCTTTCACCTTGTTGACGTGAATCATATTTAAATTAAATGCTGCCAATAAGGAATAATAGAAATCACCGCGCTGCTTTCTAACTTTAATGAACTAAAGTTTTATTGGGTGAAAAAAATGATCGTCCGTGACAGATACACTTAATCAGTAGTGTGTGCAACCCACGATTTGTGAGTTTGACTGTTTTGTTGTGTAATGCGTGTGTGTGTGGTTTCTCAGTTTTACAATAAAACAGACATCAGTTATTTGTAAAGGCAGGAATATTCTGATCATTCTGGTCCCTGAACACTGATAAACATTCAGAAGAAACAGCGCTATTCAGTGTTTTCCTCCATAACATCCTTTCAGCAAACAGGACTAAGTTCTTGAAACAGATTGCCCTTTAATGAAATGCTGCCAATCGGAATAACAGATATCACGGGGCTTTCAACAATGTTTTCTGGTAACTCTGCTTTTGAGAAGAATCTGTCATGGGTGGGACAACAGGGAGCGAGTGAAGCGGGTCAATGAACTGGGGAGGGATGGAGTGAGCTAGAGGCGGTATCTGTCGCGAGTGTTTTAAATAATGAAAAAAAGTGCATTTAAATCGAGGACCCCCAACCAAGAGGCTACGAAACAAAAGCGACAGACAGGCGTATGCTACTTGTAAAAAATTTGCACAATAATTACAACAGTGTTGAAGCAATGATGAAGCGAAAGGAGATGCTAAACATGGATGGCCGTGTTGTGCCTGCCATAAATCCCAACCAATGTATATATCTGACGGGTCTATCTGAACCGATATGTGTGTGTGTATATATATATATATAATATATGTGTGTGTATTTTTCACCGCGATAGGTGAATATCCGAAGTAGAAACCATATGTTTGTATGGTTATTTTTATATATTTAAAACCTTATAAACTCTCCCACCCTGTTAACATTATTAGAGCCCTCTAGACATGAAATAACACCCTTTAGTCAAACTGTGCTCCATGACAAGACAGAGATGACAGCTCTTCTCACAATTAAAGAATACAAACATATCTTATCTTCAAAGGAGCTCCGTATAAAGGAGCGCCGTCAGAGCAGAGAATGTCAGAGAGAGCTCCTAAGAAAAGCAAACAATCAAAAATCAATACGTGCTTTTAAGTATACAGAAGCACCACGATAAAGCGGCACTTTGTAGAGGGCCGTCCATGTCCTCTGTGCAAACAGCCCCTCTGCTCCCCTCCGTCAGGCAGAGAGTGAAAGATGGAAAAAGCAAACAAATCAAGCTCCGGAAGCATATCTTATATCATTGAGGAGTTTTAGTTAATATGTAATACATGCTCTGATTGGGTAGCTTCTAAGCCATCCGCCAACAGCGTCCCTTGTATGAAATCAACTGGGCAAACAAACTGAGGAAGCATGTACCATAAATTTCGAGAGCCATTGTGCCATGAAGCGTGAACCAGAAAAAATCCGTGATATATATTTAGATGTGCTTACATTTAAAATCCACGATAGAGTGAAGCACAAAGTCGAAGCACGATATAGCGAGGATTACTGTGTATATATATATATATATATGTATGTGTGTGTGTGTGTGTGTGTGTGTGTGTGATATATATATATGCCTGCCACATCATTTTTTCACTCTGATTTTGGGGCATCTTTGAATTCAGGCTCTGTAGGTTGATCATTTTCATTTCCATCAAACAATGTGGCATCCTTTCATTCCTAACACATTACCCAGTCTATATCAGTATAGATATCCAGGAGGATTTCTTTTTCCCATTGAGATCTGATGTGTTTTCCAAGTGTTCCTTTAATTTTTTTGAGCAGTTTATGTATGTGTGTGTATGTATGTATGTATATATGTGTGTATGTACATATATAAAACACTCACCAAAAGGGTTATTAGGAACACCATACTAATACGTGTTTGACCCTTTCCCCTTAGAACTGCCTTAATTCTATGTGGCATTGATTCAACAAGGTGCGGGAAAGCATTCTTTAAAATGTTGGCCCATATTGATAGGATAGCATCTTGCAGTTGATGGAGATTTTGGGATGCACATCCAGGGCACAAGTCCATTCCACCACACCCCAAAAAGATGCTCTATTGGGTTGAGATCTGGTGACTGTGGGGCCATTTTAGTACAGTGAACTCATTGTCATGTTCAACCAATTTGAAATGATTCGAAGCTTTGGACATGGTGCATTATCCTGCTGGAAGTAGCCATCAGAGGATGGGTACATGGTTGGCCCGGAAGGGATGGACTGGTCAGAAACAATGCTCACGTAGCCGTGTCATTTAACGATGCCCAATTGGCACTAAGGGGCCTAAAATGTGCCAAGAAAACATCCCCACCATTACACCCCACCCCCAGCCTGCACAGTGGTAACAAGGCATGATGGATCCATGTTCTCATTCTGTTTACTCAAAATTCTGACTCTACCATTTGAATGTCTCAGCAGAAATCGAGACTCATCAGACCAGGCAACATTTTTCCAGTCTTCAACTGTCCAATTTTGGTGAGTCGTGCAAATTGTAGCCTCTTTTTTCTATTTTTAGTGGAGATGAGTGGTACCCGGGGGTCTTCTGCTGTTGTAGCCCATCCACCAAGGTTGTGCTTGTTGTGGGTTCACAAATGCTTTTCTGCATACCCTGGTTGTAAAGAGTGGTTATTTCAGTCAAAGTTGCTCTTCTATCAGCTTGAATCAGTTGGCCCATTCTCCCCCTGACCTCTAGCATCAACAAGGCATTTTTGCCCACAGGACTGCCGCATACTGGATGTTTTTCCCCTTTTTACACCATTCTTTGTAAACCCTAGAAAGGTTGTGCGTGAAAATCCAGTAACTGAGCAGTTGTGAAATACTCAGACCGGCCCGCCCGGCACCAACAACCATGCCACGCTCCCAAAAATTTCTTAAATCACCTTTCTTTTCCATTCTGACATTCAGTTTGGAGTTCAGGAGGGTTGTCTTGACCAGGACCACACCCCCAAATGCATTGAAGCAACTGCCATGTGATTGGTTGATTAGATAATTGTATTTGAAAATTGAACAGGTGTTCCTTAATCCTTTAGGGGGGTTAATAAAAAACCCAAGCGCCCCCCTAAAACAACCGGCCCTTTTGGGCACTGGTGGGGCAGTGGCTACCCGTTGAAACAAGACTCCCAATAATTGAGCAGGTAGCTTTATCTGCTCCTGGCACTTCCATGGCTTCACCCAGCCGGGCTTGGGAAGAGCAACATGGGAATCATGGAGACACAAAGGGTGGCCCCCACACTCTGGGGGTCCTTTCGAACCAGCTGGGGAACGCCCAAGACCCAGACCCCAAGCCCCAACCCCGCAACCCGGACTTTGTAGGGGGGTCCCGAGCCGAGGCCGCAAAAATGTTTAAGCAAAGGGGGAACGGTGGAGGTGAGGGGGGGGTTGGTTTTCTACTAATCCCTTTGGGGGCCCACAACTGGTGTGGTGATCCCCCGGAACCAACCACACCTTTTTGTTCCAGTAGCAAATTATCATTGTTGCCCGCCGGGTTTTTGCTGCCGACGTGGTTAAAGATTAAAACCAGTATAACCTGTGTCCCGGAGATATCAGTTGGAAACTCCACGTTTGTGTCATCAGTTACGGGGTCGTGCAAAACAACCATGGCCCCCATCCAAACCCCACCCAGTGATACTAGGCGGACTGGTCTAATATTAAAAAATGGAACAATACCATCCCGGGGTTTAACTTGGAAGGGGGAGGAAGGGGGTGAGCCGCCGCTGCCTCCATGCCATGTAATCAGCTGGCAAAAGAACAAAACGGGACCCCGGGAGGCGACTTCCCGGGCCGTCACGACGGGACACATCATCCAAGCGCCCGGGCGAACAGGAGGGCCAAGTCCTTGAGGTTACGACCCCGCCCCCCTCTTGGGTTTCAATTTAGACAGGCCGGGTTATTTAAAAGGGGGCAGTGGAATGACCCCCCCAAATTTGCAAAAAAGCAGTGGTCCCAGCAACACCAGGGCACTAACCAGTCGATACCACAGGGTCTGCACTTTGTGTTGAAAATGACCTTCTTTATCGGGTAGCGTATGATGGGGGGGAAAAAGGGCTCCCGTTTTTCAGGGACCTTTAGTGGCGGTCTGTGAGTTAGCACCCCCCTTTTCCCTGGTGGCCATTTGGGCCCCGGAAAAAACCCTAACGGATCAAGCCCGCCTACGGGGGGCCGATGAGGAGGTTTGTTGTTTTTTCACTTTTGCCCCGGGTCAACTGCAAAAATTCCGGGGTGCCCCCTTGTTCCCATTCCCCCCGATTGATGTTCCCTTTACAGAATTTGATTTGTTGGACCCCCGAGCCCCCACCCAAGGACACAAATACATTTTGTCCTGGATTACCTTTCCAAATACCCGTGTTCCGTTGGGTCAGCCACCCAAGGCCACGTACGGAATTACTGGGGGCTTTTTGTTTCCCAGAAAGTCTTAAGACCAGGGGCGACTTTTCCTCAGAGACGTTTAAGGAGACTGCCAAGTTACTGAGAATAAAGAAAAGACCGGGGGATATATTTTAAAAAACTGTTTTTTGGAGATCCCAAACCCAAAATCTCAAACAAATGCTGCATAAGGTGGAACGAGGATGGGGGAAATGGGGGTGTTCCTCCCCCTTTTCCGCCTTCGGAAGTCCTCAGCCTCCACGGGGGTTTTCCCCTTGAATTACTGTATGGGTGACAACCCGCGCATATTAGAATCTTAAAAGGGAAAGGGTGGGAAGAAGAGGCTCTTCCCCCTCAAATATATTAGAATATATCGATTCGCTGGAGAGATTCCCTCCAAAAAACAATGGAAAGGGGCCGCAGACAGGCCCGAAAACCGCAGCCCTCTCTCCGGGGGCCACCTGGGGGATCGGGTCATGGTCCCACACCTCCCCTAAGTTTTGCCCATTGGCGGGCCTTCGGGTTTAAAGGGGAGGAAAGGACCCCGACTATTTTGGGGGGTCAACCCTCGCCGGCCAGGGGGGTTTATCATGTAAACCTGTGAAACCGGGAAGGACGGGATTCACCCCTCCTCCAGTCAGCCCTGCTCACTTTGCTCGCCGGACCCTTTAAACCCCGGTGGATTAAGTCCCAGACGAAGGGAGCTCAACAGTTATCCTGTCTGTCCTGGAGGTAGTGGGGAAAAGCCCTGGACGGACCTCTCTGGTTGAGCCCCCGGACAGAACCCGGTTATACCGAGAACACCAGCGGCTTCCAAGGCAAAAGGGGGGAAGGGAGTTTAGATCAAAACCCTGCTGGAATAGGGTGATAGAGGAAAAATAGTCCCGGGCCAGGAATTTTGTTGGTCAACCTGACAGGAGTTGAGGTTCTGCAATGACTTTCCCCGGGTTAATCAAATCTCCCAATTAAAACTTTTCCCAAAGCCACAAGTGGATGAATTTTAGGGTTGGGCAGACTCAATATTTGACCACACTGACATGACAAAGGGGTACTGGGGTTCCTTTAACGGGTCCGCGGGGTTTAAAACCAATTTGGGACCCAGCGGACATTGGCAGTTCGTGTCCTTCCCTTTGAAAGGGGCTCCCCTACCTTTCCCGCCCCCTGGTGGACAAAGTGCTCAGGCCTATGTCCCCCGTGTGCCTACCGAATGCCGTCATCTTTGCAGCACATGAATGGAACACCTACAGCAGGTTAAAGTGGTATTGCTTGTTGGAGGCGCCGATCAATCCCAAAATGTTTCTTCGGTTGAGCAAGCCAAGTTTTTAAAACTACCGGGTGGGTCAGGTCCGTGAAACCACAGTGCTCAAAGTAGATGCCATTTTGAAATGGCCCTGTCCGTGAACTAAGTCTTGTCACCGAGCGCATGGGCAGCTAAAGGGCTTGGTATGGACAGTTCGAGACATACCGGGATGTGGCAGAGTGCACTGACTCTTTCTCCCTTGCCTGCAGACGTCTGGAGATTCCACCTAGTTCATTTGGGCGCCACTCTGGGACCGAGCAATGGAAGGAGACCTTGCCGGCCCCGGGTCCCTGTGATGTCACGCCTGGGCTTGCACCAATGACAGAAGACCTCCATGAGCCCAACCCTTTGATTTTTACTTCCTGTTTTCCCCCTTTAAAAGCCTCCACCTTTTCCCTATTCCCTCAGTTCTGTATTGGACTCGGTTTTGAGCACAACAGTGCTATCATTTAAAAAGACGATTTGCAGCCAGGATACCACATTATATGGGTGGCTGCCCAAATTGCTTTGTCTCACTGTGAGTTTTATTACTATATATATATATATATATATATATATATATATATATATATATATATACACACACACACACACAAGTGCATCCAGTGCATCCCGATGGTATTCACAGCGCATCACTTTTTCCACATTTTGTTATGTTACAGCCTCATTCCATAATGGTTAAATTTAATTTTTTCCTCAAAATTCCCAAAACACCCCTAATGACAACATGAAAAGCTTTTCTTGAGGTTTTTGCAAATTTATTTAAAATAAAAAACTTTAGAAATCACATGTACATAAGTATCACAGCCTTTGCTCAATACTTTGTCGATGCACCTTTGGAAGCAATTACAGCCTCAAGTCTTTTTTAATATGATGCCACAAGCTAGTTCACCTATCCTTGGGCAGTTTTACCCATTCCTTTTGCAGCACCTTTCAAGCTCCATCAGGTTGGATGGAAGCGTGCACAGCCATTTTAAGATCTCTCCCGAGATGTTTAATCGGGTTCAAGTCGGGGTGTGGCTGGGCCACTCAAGGACATTCACAGACTTGTCCTGAAACCACTCCTTTGATACCTTGGCTTGTGCTTAGGTCATTGTCCTGCTGAAAGATGAACTGTTGCCCCAGTCTGAGGTCAAGAGTGTTTTGGAGCAGGTTTTCATCCCGGATGTCTCTGTACATTGCTGCAGTCATCTTTCACTTTATCCTGACTAGTCTCCCAGTTCCTTCTGCTGAAAATAATCCCACAGCATGATGCTGCAACCACCAAGCTTCACTGTAGGAGATGATATTGGCCTTTGATGAGTGGTGCCGGGTTTCCTCCAAGCGTGACGCTGGCATTCACACCAAAGAGTTCAATCTTTGTCTCATCAGGCCAGAGAATTTTGTTTCTTATGGTCTGAGAGTCCTTCAGGTGCCTTTTGACAAACTCCAGGCGGGTTGCCATGTGCCTTTACTAAGGAGTGGCTTCCGTCTGGCCACTCTAATACAGGTCTGATTGGTGGATTGCTGCAGATGGTTGTCCTCTGGAAGGTTCTTCTCTCTCCACAGAGGACCTCTGGAGCTCTGACAGAGTGACCAGCGGGTTCTTGGTCACCTCCTCACTAAGGCCCTTCTCCCCGATCGCTCAGTTTAGATGGCCGGCCAGCTCTAGGAAGAGTACTGGTGGTTTTGAACTTCTCACACTTACGGATGATGGAGGCCACTGTGCTCATTGGGACCTTCAAAGCAGCAGAAATTTCTCTGTAACCTTCCCCAGATTTGTGCCTCGAGACAATCCTGTCTCAGAGAATTACAGACAATTTAACTTCAGGCTTGGTTTGTGCTCTGACATGAACTGTCAACTGTGGGACCTTATATAGACAGGTGTGCCTTTCAAAATCATGTCCAATCAACTGAATTTACACAGGTGGACTCAATTAAGCTGCAGAAAAATCTCAAGGATGATCAGGGGGACAGGATGCACCTGAGCTCAATTTTGAGCTTCATGGCAAGGCTGTGAATACTTATGTACATGTGCTTTCTCAGTTTTTTTATTTTTATTAAATTTGCAAAAATCTAGAGTAAACTTTTTTTCATGTTGTCATTATGGGGTGTTGTGTGTAGAATTCTGAGGAAAAAAAATGAATTTAATCCAATTTAGGAATAAGGCTGTAACATAACAAAATGTGATGCGCTGTGAATACTTTCCGGATGCACTGTATATATACATTTGTTGAGATATATATATTGGTTGATATATATTGGTTAGGATATACAGTATATATTGGTTTAAATAGGTCGGTTTCAATATATACATTGGTTCATTTACATCCGTTTAGATATATTTATTGGTTGAGATTGATCTGTTTGGATATATAGGTTGGTTCAAATATATACTTTGGTTGGAATTTATGGGCAGGCACAGCGCTTCGGCCACCTAAGTTTATCATCTCCCTTGCTTCATCATTGCTTCAATATTGTTTTCATTATTGCATGTATTTTATACAAGTAGCACATGCCTGTCTGCCACGTTTTGTTTTCAGTACTGCGGCTTGGTTGGGGTCCTCGATTTCAAAGCACTTTTTCCTTTAATTATTTAAACCTCGCACAGATGGCTTTTTAAAAATTCTTTTGATATAATTTATTTATGATAAAAAAAATATAAAAAGTAGTGCTCAAATTTAATGCCGATTAACAGGAAGAGGTGGTGGTAGGGTAAGATTGCGACCTCCAAAAATTAAATTT
>NW_024386410.1:0-11590 GCF_016835505.1 Polypterus senegalus
GGATAAAAGCTTTCCTCCTAGGAGTCTATTCACCCAAAGTCCCCAGATTGCCATGTGGCTCTTAACAATAAGCCAATCAGTCTGACCTAGCATCGTGTTTGGAGGCAACTGGTAGATACACTGGAGTGTGTCTATAACTTTGGATTCATGTTGTTCTTGTGCTTTTCTAATGCATCTATTGGACCAATGTGCCCTTATACTGTACTATTCAACTGCATCCTCTCATATTTAAACCTTGTACACTTTTATCAACCTGCTTAGCCAGAAGTTATGTTCTTTAGCATTCTACCAACTCAGCATTACACTTATAGCCCTGGTCTAGGACAAACTTGTTTTTGTCCTAGCAGACTGTAATTAATATGTAATTAATATGTATGTTGATGCCCCTAGTTCTTAGTTTATACTGGTTCTGTCCTGTCTAAAAGACAATTAGGGGATTTTGTTGTAAAGGACCGTCAAAAAAGCTGTATCCAGGTGCCTCATGTATAAATGGTGCATACGCACAAAAATGTTCTTGTATGAACGTTTCCATGCTCAAATTAGTATGTATAAAACCTAAAAAGCCACGCACATTTTCACGGTAGCTCCAACCCTGGCATACGTGAACTGGCACCCAGCGTCAAAGCAGTGCTACTGTTCCTGTGTGGTTACCCTTTCTTTTTTAAATCCACATCCCTGACGTGGCTTTATCATATACACTGAAACTAACTGCATATTGCTTATTAGTTTAAGGCAACTGATTGTAATAAACCTGTAACAATATAATGGTCCAGGGAATAGGCAAAGTATTCCAAATACCATAGCTGCTTTAGCGTTGTTACTCTCACTGCACCTTCTTCTTCTCCTTTCACCTGCTCCTATAAGGAGTGTATCTGAGTGTGGAATCAAAGATCTACAGCAGCTGATCAGAAAGAGAATTATCGGTATAGGATCAAGCACACACTGCCACAGCCATGCTGCCTATTTGAACTGCTCTCAGACATCAAATGCTTCAGAGCCTTTCCTGTACTGACCTCGCGGTTCAGAAACAGTTTCATCCCAAGAACTATAAACGCAATCAATCAGTCCATCAAGTGCTCCTTGTAGAACTGTTTGTACTTATTAATACAATCACCTCACTGTAAACTTGTGATACAGTTATAATATTGCACAACCTAAGCCAATTTATAAAGTGCGTATTGTCACACACGCGCGCATGGGAGGCAGCTAAAGGGCTCGAGTGAAAGCAGTTCTGAGGCATGCCGGGATGTGGCAGAGTGCACTAACTCTCTTTCTCACTTCCCTGTAGACCAAACCCGGGAGGTTCCACCTGTCTCTCTGGACGTCACTTCTGGGACCGAGCCAATGGAGACAGACCTTGCCAGCTCCGGCCCCCCCGATGTCACATCCGGGACTAATCCAATGAATGATGAACACGTGCCCGATCCTTATGACCTCACTTCCTGCCTCCCCCTTTAAAAGTCTTCCCTTTTCCCTTCTCTGACAGTCTTGTTTTGGACTCTGTTGTAAGCACTTCAGTGCTGGTATTTTGAAAAGAAAACGACTTGCAGCCAGGATACCAAATTACATGGGTGGCTGCCCCAAACCTTTTTCTGTCTTTGTCTCGTTTTGTGACAGTGGCGTAGTCGGCAGGATGGAGAAGTCCCAGAAGAGAAGGGGACAGGACCTGCAAAACACCCAGGTGGGAGCGTACCAGGGCCGAGTATTCAGGCGGGGAGGGTGCCCCGTGGTTCGGCAAGACCGGTGCGGGCTCCGCTCCCGGCACGCAGAACTAGGCCATCTAGAGAGGCCAGAGAGTGTGCGGGTGGGGCTCACCGAATTGGGCTGCCCTGGAGGGGGGAGGCGAGAGGGACTCAGTATGCTCTCTTGGGGGAGAGTGCCTGCCCCCCAGTGAAACCACAGCCCCATTTACCACCTAGGGGTGCCCCAGACTGGCAGGTGAGGAAAATAACAAAGTGGAGGTTGGACCCTGAGAGGCCGACCAGTAAACAAGCCTGGTCCTTATGGGCAAAGGTATGGCAGTGGCTACGGTCCTTAGAAAACAAGCCCTACCAGGTAATTGAGCAGGTAGCTTGCTATCTGCTCCTGAAAGCCTTCCCAGGGCTTCACCCAGCCGGTCTGGGGCGTGCAGTTTCTGAACATGTCAGGGCTCATAGAGCTTCTGGAAACACAGAGGCGGCCTCACACTCTGGGAGAGCAGAACCGTCCTTCTGTCAAACTCAGCCGGGGTACGTCCCAAGACCTAGCCCCTCCCTGTACAGCCCGGAGCTTGTATCGGCGTCCGCGGCGCCGCGGGCACGCAAACCGCTTGGAGACGAGGAGGAATGCAGGTGGAGGGGGAGGAGGGCTTGGTGTGCTCTGACAAACCCGTTGACGGTCCCGCACACAGACGTGGTGATGTTAGCGGTTTAAAACTTCCGCTCTGCTCGATTCCGGCAGCAACATTTCCATTGTTGCCCGCCGTTTTGTGCTACCGCGACAATGGCTAAAGTTCAAGACCAGTATAACCTGTGTCCACGGGGAAACCCGCTGGTACAGGACCGCCGCTTGTATCATTAGCTACGGAGGGTCAGTCCAGAAAGTAACCGTGGCAATCCTTCCTGATCCTCCACACCCGGTGATACTGGGGCGGGACTGGTCTGAAATTAAAAGCGGTGAGACACATACCACTCCCGGGGTTAAGTTGGGCCTCGTTATGGACGGAGATGAACCGTCTCAAGCTGCCTCCGCCGTGTAATCAGCCGGCAGAGAGAGGAAGCAGCCGTCCTGGTGGCGTGGCAACTCCGGGCCGTCGCAGGCTGACACGTCATCCACCAGCGCCCGCGGGCGGAGGAAACCACGCCCATTGAGGTCGGCGCTGACCCTCTCTCCGTGTTGCGGTTTCAATTTAAAAAGACGCCGGCTTCTTTCAGAAGGGAGCAATGGAATGACGACTCCTGAAGTTTGTAAAAATGCAGTGGTCCTTGTCAATGGCCAGCGACTAGTGCTAGATATAATGACCTCCTTTACCGTGTAGCAATGCATGACGGGCAGGAGACGAGGCTGCTGCTAGTGCAGCGTACCTTCCGGCGGCAGGTCTGCGAGCTAGCACACGCCCACCTCCTAGGTGGCCACCTGGGCACCGAAAAACTCTGGAGCGGATCAAGCTCCGTTTCTACTGGCAAGGAATTAATGAGGAGGTTAGCCGCTTTTGCGCTTCCTGCCCGGAGTGTCAACTGCGACAAATTCCTAGGAGGACCGTGCTCCTCTTGTTCCTATTCCCTTGATTGACGTTCCCTTCCACAGAATCGGGTCGACCTGGTGGGACCCTGGAGCCCTCAGCCCGAGGACACAAGTACATTTTAGTCCTCGTGGATTATGCTACGATACCCGAAGCTGTTCCGTTGCGCCAGCTACCTCTAAAGCCATCGCGGGAATTACTAGGGTATTATGCGCGTGGGGATCCCCAAAGAAGTCTTGACAGACCAGGGGACCCCTTCACCTCGGAAACGTTCAAGGAGACTGCCAGATTACTGAAAATAAAGCATTTAAAGACCTCGTGTATCATCCTCAAACCGACGGATTAGTAGAGAGGTTTAATCAAACTCTCAAGCAAATGCTGCGTAAGGTGGTCAGCGAGGATGGAAGGAACTGGGATCAGCTCCTCCCCTCGTCCTTTTGCCTATCGGAAGTCCCACAAGCCTCCACGGGGTTCTCCCCTTTGAACTACTGTATGGGCGACAACCTCGGGGCATATTAGATATTTTGAAAGAAGGCTGGGAAGAAGAGGCTCTTCCCTCCACAAACATACTGGAGTATATCGCGAGTTACGCGATAGATTTGGAAAGATTCGCCTGTCCTTAAAAGTCACATGGAGGAGGCTCAAGCAGCACAGGCCCGTTACTACAACCGCGCACGCTCTTGGGAGTTCCGCCCAGGAGATCGGGTCATGGTCCTAGTGCCTACCTCCCACTCTAAGTTGCTTGCCCACTGGCAGGGCCCCTACGAAGTTAAGGAGAGGAAGGGACTGGTCGACTATTTGGTGAGTCAACCCAATGCGTCGGCCAAAGGAGCGGGTTTATCATGTGAACCTGCTGAAACCGTGGAAGGACAGGGACCCGATCCCTCCTCCGGCCAGCCCCGCTCACTCTTCGCCACACACACGACCTTAACTTTCGCACGGACTTGAGTCCCAGACAGCGGCAGGAGCTGGAAACAGTTATCCGGACCGTCGGGAGGTAGTCAGTGAACACCCGGAAGGACCTCTCTGATTGAGCACAACATGTGACAGAGCCGGGGTTGTTGTCCGAGAACGCCGTACCGTCTTCCCGAGGCAAAAAAGGCTGAAGTGGAGCTTGAGATCAAGCGCATGCTGGAACTAGGTGTGATTGAGGAAAGTTATAGTCCCTGGTCCAGCCCCATTGTGCTCGTCGGTAAGCCTGACGGAGTTGGAGGTTCTGCAATGACTTCCGTCGGCTTAATCAAGTCTCCCAATTTGATGCCTATCCAATGCCACGCGGGATCGACCTCCTCGAGAGGCTTGGACAGGCTCAATACCTGACCACACTTGACATGACAAAGGGTACTGGCAGGTTCCTTTAACGGACTCCGAAAGGAAAAACGTTTAGTACCCCTAGCGGACACTGGCAGTATCGTGTCCTTCCATTTGGGTTACACGGGGCTCCAGCAACCTTTCAGCGTCTGGTGGACAAAGTGCTTCGGCCTCATAACTCATACAGTGCTGCCTACCTGGATGACGTGGTCATCTATTCCAGCACATGGAAGGAACACCTACAGCATGTCCAAGCGGTATTACGGACACTTGGTGAGGCGGGCTCGGATTAATCCCAAGAAATGTTTCTTTGGATTAAGCGAGGCCAAATATTTAGGCTACCTGGTGGGTGGGGTACCGTAAGGCCACAGTGCTCCAAAATTGATGCCATTCTGAAATGGCCCGTCCATGAACCAAGCGGCAGGTCCAAGCCTTGCGGGTTAGCGGGTACTACCGCCGGTTTGTACCCCGGTTTTCGGAGAAAGCGGCGCCCTTGACTGATTTAACAAAGAAGAGGGCCCCGAACATTGTGGTATGGACTGAAAAAACAGGCACTGCATTTGGTGACTTGAAGCAGGCCCTTACGCCTGCACCTATTTTGATGGCACCTAACTTTTCTTTGCCTTTCATCCTCCAGACGGACGCTTCGGACACAGGCCTGGGAGCCGTGCTGAGCCAAAGTGTCGATGGTGTCGAACACCCGTCATGTTCCTGAGCCGGAAACTGTTGGACCGGGAGACCAGGTATGCAGCGGTGGAGAGGGAGGCTCTGGCGATTAAATGGGCGATCACTCAGCTGAGGTACTACCTGTTGGGCCGGGAATTCACCCTTGTCACGGACCATGCACCTCTACAGTGGATGGCCCTGCACAAGGAGTCGAATCCGCGGGTCACCCGGTGGTTTCTTGACCTGCAGCCGCATACAAGTTTTCGCTCGTTCATCGTCGGGGTGCTCTCCATGCCAACGCTGATGCTCTTCTCGGTTACAACTCTCGGTTAGGTCGCCCGACCCGAGGGTCTGGGCTGAGGGGGGGGCCTTGTCACACACGCGCGCATGGGAGGCAGCTAAAGGGCTCGAGTGAAGGCAGTTCTGAGGCATGCCGGGATGTGGCAGAGTGCACTAACTCTCTTTCTCACTTCCCTGTAGACCAAACCCGGGAGGTTCCACCTGTCTCTCTGGACGTCATTTCTGGGACCGAGCCAATGGAGACAGACCTTGCCAGCTCCGGCCCCCCTGATGTCACATCCGGGCCTAATCCAATGAATGATGAACACGTGCCCGATCCTTATGACCTCACTTCCTGCCTCCCCCTTTAAAAGCCTTCCCTTTTCCCTTCTCTGACAGTCTTGTTTTGGACTCTGTTGTAAGCACTTCAGTGCTGGTATTTTGAAAAGAAAAACGACTTTTGCAGCCAGGATACCAAATTACATGGGTGGCTGCCCCAAACCTTTTTCTGTCTTTGTCTCGTTATGTGACAGTATTTACATATGATGATGGTATTATTTTTAAGATGAACTGCAGCAAAATATGTTTATTATATTGTACAAATAAAACTTTAACTTGATTTAAATAATCTATATTGTTAATAATTAAACATGTGAGAACATAGTGTCACTGAGCTATCAAGGAGCTGGCGCTCCGTTCACAGATTGTTCCTGCCTCGTGCTGTATGCTTGCTGGGGCTGGCGCGACACTTGAAGGATAGAAAAATGAAACATGTACTACGAAGATATTTCAATGTTCCTTAAAAGTTTTGAAGAATCGGCGTTCTAAGCTTACAAATGGCTTAATGTCTATTACAGTGTTTATTGTGTGGCGATTGGGAATTTGGAGAAAGAAAAGTAAGGACAGGAATTGGGGGTTAGTACGTTTGAAAGAGACAGTACTGCTGCAATAAATTATTTAATTGAAGGTTGCACACGGCGCAGCAAGCATCTTGCGTGAGGCATGAACAATCACTGTGCCACTGTGTTCCCATATTTAATAACATGCTTTAACTCCTATCATCATGAAAATGATGACAGAATGGTGTCAGGACAACAATCTCACCCTCAACGTTAGCAAAACTAAGGAGATGATTGCGGATTTTCGCAAACAGGCAACAGAGCACAGCCCCATCTACACGGAGGTGAGGCTGTGTAGTAATGAATCAGCAGGTTTAGGTTCCTCAGAGTTACCCTCACTGATGACCTTAAATGATCAAGTCAAACTGTGGCAGTAGTCAAGAAAGCCCAACAATGCCTCTACTTCCTCAGGAAACTGAGTAAAGCCCTGATGTCCTCCACAACCCTGTGCTGATTCTACAGGTATACTGTGGAATCCATCCTGACAGGATGCATCACATACTGGTACAGCAAATGCTCAGTTCAGGACTGCAGAGCTCTGCAGCATGTGGTTAACACAGCACAGCAGATTATGGGCACACAGCTCCCTGTGATCCATGACATCCACACTGCATGCTCTCTCAGGAAAGTGAACCGTATCAGGCGGGACCCCAGCCACCCTGCAGTGTCACTTTTCACCCTCCTCCCATTTGGGAAGCGACTAAAGTCCATTCGGACGAGCACCTCCAGGTTCAGGAACAGTTTCTACCCAACTGCAATCAGACTCATGAACATTCAATAACCTTGTGTCACCTACACTGCTACCTGCACATATACTTCTACCACTGTCTCTGTATATTATTTATATTCATTTATTTATTGTGTGAGGTTTTATTTTTGTCTATGTTCACTGTCTGCAGGGGCACATGCAAGCAAGCATTTCATTGTACATGGTACTCGTACACATGACAATAAAGAATTGAAATCTCAGTATTTTAATTATTCAGAGAACTGTAATATCACGAATGTAGTAGATTCTGTGTCCTGTCGGAGGAAGAGAAAGCCCGTTTAAGAAGCACGTAGTGATTCACACACATAGAGCACATAGAAGATCAAATTCAAAACAAAGCATTTAACGTGATACTTTAGTTACGATGGGATTTGAGAAACTAGTAAATTAAACGATTTTAAGATTAAGTTTATGATGTTCTACTTTAATGATAAAATAAACTATGTGATTAAAATTGAAATTTCAAGATGAAAGTTGACATTTCAAGCTGTTTTCCCACTGTGTGCCTATTTTCTTTTCCTATGTAACCCTAATAAGCTTTCATATTACACTCAGATGCTGGGCTACGACTCACCTTTTCACGGCAACTTTGATATCTGACAACTTCTTTTTTATTTTGGGCACTGTGCGACTTTGTCAACTTGAGCTTTCGAGTTTCTCCTACACTCTATATCACTCGACCAACTTCCTTTTGTTGTTTATACCACTGTTTAAACCAACAAATAGTATGTTTTTCCTTACATCCACTTGGTATTCGCTGAAATTCTTCTATTTCCCCCCGTGCTTTTGGCATTACCTTTTCACAGAACGCTAAGCTTAAGGGCAATTTATTTTAATGTGGATAGACATGCGTTACTTTTCATCCTGACCAGGATTTATGTAGCGGAAGAACATGGAAGTTGGTGCTCGCACAGATTTATGCATCTGAATTTTTTTGTTTGTACACACATTTCCGCTTTTGTCTGTACACCATGTTTTACTGTGAATTCTATGCACAGCGTTATGCATGAGGCCCCAGATACCATGAAAAATAATTTTCATCAGAACAAGGGCAAAACAAGAATTGTAGTTGAGAATCACCAAAGGTATTCTCTGAGCAGAACCCCACATAACAAGGTCTTTTCTCTAAGTAAAACAGGATATGAGAAAGGTTTTTACATGCTTCATTATTACAAAAATGTGTGTCTTAATATAATATGTAAAATAAGAAAACAAATCACACCAAAACAATTGTTTAAAAATCCATCCTTAAGTCAGGTACACACTAATGTAGTCCAATGTTCAATTTGGAAATTCAGCACAGCTAAACATTGCCCATGATGGGATGAAAAGATGTACTCTTAGACAAAACCTGTAATCCAACAAGACAATTAGAATGTTATCCAGATTAATTAAAGAGAAAGTGCTGCATATACCTGTGGTATTATATGAGATTACGCTCTGGCTGCTAGAAAACTTGTGTACATTGATGATGGTTTCCTTCCATCACCTCCACTATGCTCTTGCTGCCTCATGGGGACTGTAATTTCCAAAATGGCACTTGTTTTTGGGTTCCCCTTACCATTATAACCTCTGTTGTTAAAACTTCGTACAACCTATACTTTACATTACACCAACAGTAACGTACATGCAAAAAGCCTGTGTGGACATCTACATGCTCTTGCCATCTTTGTGCGCTTATTAAATAACAATAATCATACATACCCTTTCTTTTTAGAATTATGTTTACTGATTTAGCATCTACACTGGACAAATGCCTTTTAATAAAGTATTTATGCTGTATTATATCATTTTATAATAATATCTAATTTTTTATATAATGCAGGTTAACCATTTGAAACATTTGCTTTATATTTTGTCCTTTGTTAGCTGCTTAATCTTTATAATTGGTTCATTACTCTCAACGCAGCTGTCCTTATATGCACTTATCAGTTAACTGTTTTTCACCTTGCATGGGAGACACAGTTTCAAACCTGTTTTTATAGTAATACTGCACATTATTACAGGCTGCACAATATGACATATAATCACTGAAAGAACATGTGAACAGAGTTGATAAAAGCTTAATACCCTGAAAGTGCAAAAGACTGATCTTAGAAGAAAACAAATTGGAATTTTGCAGATTAGGAGGGTAAGTGGATGTGTGCATAGATGTTCCCTACACAGGTCCTGCCTTGCACTCAAAGGTTCCAAAAAAGGCATCAGGGCCAACCCACTTTGGGTGAATAAAATGTGAATTTGAACATGTTAATTCTAAGGGAAAAATGTATGGCTTTAATTCTGACTGAATTTTACAAATGCCTTAATTGACAGGTACTGTGTAAGACAGCTGAAAAGCGTGAGCTGAATGACTACTTATCTGGGTAAGAGCAGATTCACTTTAAGAAAGGGAGAATGGCTGGTTTCAAAACCAGCTGAGCTTGCTCTTATTTTTTTAGTAAACAGCCAAAGCATAGGCCTCAGATTTTTTAAGTGGCCAATAGTATCTTCAGAATTATTCACAAGCCAATACGTACTATATTTTAGTGTCAAATGCACATAAACTCTACTGAGTTACTGAGTTATTATTGTACTAAAAAGTGAATCGTTATTTATGGTAAATGAATAATCACCCAAACAACTGGTCCATATTAATGAGTTTTAAATGTGAATTTTACATCTTGACTGTGAGATGGGTGAGACCGAGAATCGAAATGGGATTTTCATACAGCATACACTGTCTCAACAGCAATCTATTATTTTTAGTTATATTTTTCTGATTTAACAGGCTCAGAGGAAGAACAAAACAGATTCTGAGCACCCTTTAAGGTTAATTGTTTGTAGGTTATGTGACAAAAAAACTTGAAAAAAACACATGATTTTTGTCATTTGGTTTGATAAATTGTTTCTATCATTTTTTTGTTCTTTTTCCTTGTAAAGACAACCACCCATTAAACTAGAATGGGTACGAAACATGACTGAAAGGTGCTGACCCTTTGAGGTGGAACTTCCTGTTTCCGTTAAAATATTTCTGTGTCATTTGTATTGTTACACATGTGCGTCACAGGAACAACTTCCCGGCTTAACACAGGTGCACATTACCCCGGTGGGGTGAGATGTGGGCATTTTCACTAACAGCCTTGTCTTTTCTCTCCTCTGCAGCAGTGAGAAGACACACCTTGAGGGAAAACAGCCCTGCCCTTTCCAGGTGTAGGGCTATAAAAGACCAATGCCTCCTGACGTCATTTGAACCCAAACTTGGTGAAAGGGCAGAACTTCATATGACTAACCTGCTCTTAAGAGCCAAACCCTTTAATAAAGCAAGTAAGGCTGCTTTATATAATTTCTATTTTGTGCCCTCAAGCACTGATTTTAAGTTATATTATTTGGGGAATTGAAAGGGCAGACTCAATTGGCACCCCAAAACCTCTGGGACTCAACCTGAAACTATTTACTCATCCATACTATATATAGAGGACTTTAAAGCTCACTTCCCTCTCTTCATCTTAATATCATTCTTCATATTCTGCCATCTTGATTTCACTTAGTACCACAGCTTTTTGGTGACTGCTAGCAGAGCCAAAGATATTCTAACAACTACCATATACTTGCGGATAAGTTCTCCTGCGGATAAGTCAGGACTTGATTTTATTGTATAATTTCTGGTATTTTATAATGTCGGTCGCATAAATTGAATGCGGAAAATTTATGCTATTGGTCAAGAGATTATGAGATGGTAATGCCCACCTGGGACAGTAACCACAGAGCACACTACCCTTTTTTTTTATATATATTGTACCTATGTGACTACACGGTAATACCCGAACTATTCCAAAGCAACGTTCATATACCTTTATCGAAGAAGCATCCCTTATCTACGATAGAGCATTCGATCAAAAGAAAATATGAAGCTGGTTTTAAATTAAACATCGTTGAAGTAGCGAAAAAAATTGTTAACTGCGCTGCTGCAACAAAATTTGATGCGTCTAAGAAACTGGTGTGAGATTGGAGAAGACAAGAAAATGTAAAAAAAAATGTAAATGTTGCATTTTTGAACGGGTGTTTAAGTGTTTAAGATCTGATTTTATGATCAATTATTCGGGTTTCAAGATCCGACTTATACGTCAGTATATACAGTAACTCATCACAGATCTAAAGAAAGGTATTTACTCTGACTTTTATCTGCAAAATAGTTAACATCTACTGGGACAGTTTCATTTTTTTATGGTTCATTCACTTTGGGATGCCACCATCTGCCATTTTTCATTCTTTACTTTGTGTTCATTTCACTTCAAATGTATTGGCTGGCTTTGTTATTTGCTACCATCTTCTCACTTACTATTCCAACCAAGACTTTGTGTTTATTTGATTTATGACATTTTTTTGTATGTATTGTGTGTAATGTTTATTTGGTTGGATTTATTTTATATGCAAATGTAAATGGTTAATGTTAGCATTTGGTCATTT
>NW_024386411.1:0-1183 GCF_016835505.1 Polypterus senegalus
ATATGAACATTAGAACATTAGAACACTGTAGACGAGAACAGGCCATTCAGCTCAACAAAGCTCACCAGTCCTATCCACTTATTTCTTCCAAGAAAACATCAAGTCGAGTTTTGAAAGTCCCTAACGTCTTACTGTCTACCACACTACTTGGTAGCTTATTCCAAGTGTCTATCGTTCTTTGTGTAAAGAAAAACTTCCTAATGATTGTGCGAAATTTAACCTTAACAAGTTTCCAACTGTGTCCCCGTGTTCTTGATGAACTCATTTTAAAATACCAGTCTCGATCCACTGTACTAATTCCCTTCATAATTTTAAACACTTCAATCATGTCACCTCTTAATCTTCTTTTGCTTAAACTGTAAAGGCTCAGCTCTTTTAATCTTTCCTCATAATTCAACCCCTGTAGCCCTGGAATCAGCCTAGTCGCTCTTCTCTGGACCTTTTCTAGTGCTGCTATGTCCTTTTTGTAGCCTGGAGACCAAAACAGCACACAGTACTCAAGATGAGGCCTCACCAGTGCATTATAAAGGTTGAGCATAACCTCCTTGGACTTGTACTCCACAGATCGTGCTATATAACCTAACATTCTGTTAGCCTTCTTAATGGCTTCTGAACACTGTCGTGAAGTTGATAGCTTAGAGTCCACTATGACTCCTAAATCCTTCTCATAAGGTGTACTCTCGATTTTCCGAGCCCATTGTGTATTCAAACCTAATATTTTTACTTCCTATGTGTAATACTTTACATTTACTGACATTAAATTTCATCTGCCACAAATCTGCCCAAGCCTGTATGCTATCCAAGTCCTTCTGTAATGATATAACGGATTCCAAATTATCTGCTAATCCACCTATCTTGGTATCATCTGCAAACTTAACCAGCTTGTTACTTATATTCCTATCTAAATCATTTATATATATTAAAAATAGCAGCGGCCCTAGCACTGACCCCTGTGGAACACCACTCTTAACATCGCCAGTTCTGATGAGGTTCCTCGCACCATCACCCTCTGCTTCCTGTGTCTGAGCCAATTCTGCACCCATCTAAAAACATCACCCTGAACTCCCACTTCTTTTAACTTGATGCCCAACCTCTCATGTGGCACCTTATCAAATGCTTTCTGAAAGTCCAGATAAATAATATCATAAGCTCCACTTTGATGTATCCTTTTGTTGCCTCCTCA
>NW_024386412.1:0-173243 GCF_016835505.1 Polypterus senegalus
TTGTTTTCAGGCCCTGAAAGCGTTATGGTGAAATTCAGGTTACCTCAACTCTGTGAAAGTAAAAATACAGTGGTAAAAGCAGTTCTAAATGATGAAATCCCCAGTACCCTTATGGTTAAGAACTGTTTGGATGGTTTCCCCAACTGTTTTCAAAGTGCACTTCAACATCTTAAACTCACTTTTGAAATCCCATTAACGTGCAATGGACAAAACTGAAGTTGAGTGAAACTCAATGAGTCTTAACTTCTATGTTGTGAAACCACTTGAAATACATCTTGCTACATAGTTTTTACAGAAATGAACTGTTTTAGACAGTTTTACTGGTGGAAAACAAGGTCATCACACATGTGTACACAAAGTTATTTTCAGGCCCTGAAGCGCGTTATGGTGAAATATTACCTTCAACTCTAGCGCTGTGTAAAGTCAAAATACTCTGGTAAAAGCAGTTCTAAATGATGAAATCCCCAGTACCCATTATGGTTAAGAACTGTTTGGATGGTTTCCCAACTGTTTTTCAAAGTGCACTTCAACATCTCAAACTCACTTTTTGAAATCCTATTGACTTGCAATTGGGCAAAACTGAAGTTGAGTGAAACTCAATGAGTCTTAACTTCTATGTTGTGAAAACCACTTGAAACACATCTGCGACATAGTTTTTACAGAAATGAACTGTTTTGAACAGTTTCCTGGTGGAAAACAAGCGTCACACATGTGTACACAAAGTGATTTTCAGGTCTTGAAACGTTATGATGAATTCAGGTTACCTTCAACTCTAACTCTGTGGAAGTCAAAATACTCTGGTAAAAGCAGTTCTAAATGATGAAATCCCCAGTACCCATATGGTTAAGAACTGTTTGGATGGTTTCCCCAACTGTTTTCAAAGTGCAATTCAACATCTCAAACTCACTTTTGAAATCCCTATTGAGTTGCATTGGGCAAAACTGAAGTTGAGTGAAACTCAATGAGTCTTAACTGCTATGTTGTGAAACCACTTGAAACACATCTGCGACATAGTTTTTGACAGAAATGAACTGTTTTGAACAGTTTCCTGGTGGAAAACAAGGCGTCACACATGTGTACACAAAGTTATTTTCAGGCCCTGAAGCGTTGTGGTGAAATAGAGTTTCCTTCAACTCTAACGCTGTGGAAAGTCAAAATACTATGGTAAAAACAGTTCTAAATGATGAAATCCCCAGTACCCTTGAGGTTAAGAACTGTTTCGATGGTTTCCCAACTGTTTTCAAAGTGCACTTCAACATCTCAAACTCACTTTTGAAATCCCCATTGACTTGCATTGGGCAAAAACTGAAGTTGAGTGAAACTCAATGAGTCTTAACTTCTATGTTGTGAAACCACTTGAAAAGACATCTGCTACATAGTTTTTACAGAAATGAACTGTTTTGAACAGTTTCCTGGTGGAAAACAAGGCGTCACACATGTGTACACAAAGTGATTTTCAGGCCATGAAAGCGTTATGGTGAAATAAGGTTACCTTCAACTCTAACGCTGTGGAAAGTCAAAATACTCTGGTAAAAGCAGTTCTAAATGATGAAATCCCCAGTACCCTTATGGTTAAGAACTGTTTGGATGGTTTCCCAACTGTTTTTCAAAGTGCACTTCAACATCTCAAACTCACTTTTAAAATCCTATTAACTTGCATTGGACAAAACTGAAGTTGAGTGAAACTCAATGAGTCTTAACTTCTATGTTGTGAAACCACTTGAAACACATCTGCGACATAGTTTTTTACAGAAATGAACTGTTTTGATCAGTTTCCTGGTGGAAAACAAGGGTCACAAATGTGTACACAAAGTGAATTTCAGGCCCTGAAACGCGTTATGGTGAAATAAGGTTACCTTCAACTCTAACTACTGTGTAAAGTCAAAATACTATGGTAAAAGCAGTTCTAAATGATGAAATCCCCAGTACCCTTATGGTTAAGAACTGTTTGGATGGTTTCCCAACTGTTTTCAAAGTGCACTTCAACATCTCAAACTCACTTTTGAAATCCTATTGACTTGCATGGACAAAACTGAAGTTGAGTGAAACTCAATGAGTCTTAACTTCTATGTTGTGAAACCACTTGAAACACATCTGCGACATAGTTTTTTACAGAAATGAACTGTTTTGAACAGTTTCCTGGTGGAAAACAAGGCGTCACACATGTGTACACAAAGTGTTTTCAGGCCCTGAAAGCGTTATGGTGAAATAAGGTTACCTTCAACTCTAACGCTGTGTAAAGTCAAAATACTATGGTAAAACAGTTCTAAATGATGAAATCCCCAGTACCCTTATGGTTAAGAACTGTTTGGATGGTTTCCCAACTGTTTTTCAAAGTGCACTTCACATCTCAAACTCACTTTTGAAATCCTTTGACTTGCAATGGGCAAAACTGAAGTTGAGTGAAACTCAATGAGTCTTAACTTCTATGTTGTGAAACCACTTGAAAACATCAGCGACATAGTTTTTACAGAAATGAACTGTTTTGAACAGTTTCCTGGTGGAAAACAAGCCGTCACACATGTGTACACAAAGTTGTTTTCAGGTCTTGAAAAGTGTTATGAAGTCAGGTTACCTTCAACTCTAACTCTGTGGAAAGTCAAAATACTCTGGTAAAAGCAGTTCTAAATGATGAAATCCCCAATACCCTTATGGTTAAGAACTGTTTGGATGGTTTCCCAACTGTTTTTCAAAGTGCACTTCAACATCTCAAACTCAACTTTTGAAATTCCTATTGACTTGCATTGGGCCAAATCTAAAGTTGAGTGAAACTCAATGAGTCTTAACTTCTATGTTGTGAAACCACTTGAAAACACATCAGACATAGTTTTTTACAGAAATGAACTGTTTTGAACAGTTTCCTGGTGGAAAACAAGGCGTCACACATGTGTACACAAAATTATTTTCAGGCCCTGAAACGGCGTTATGGTGAAATAAGGTTACCTTCAACTCTAACGCTGTGTAAAGTCAAAATACTCTGGTAAAAGCAGTTCTAAATGATGAAATCCCCAGTACCCTTATGGTTAAGAACTGTTTGGATGGTTTCCCAACTGTTTTTCAAAGTGCACTTCTACATCTCATACTCACTTTTTGAAATCCCATTAACTTGCATTGGGCAAAACTGAAGAGTTGAGTGAAACTCAATGAGTCTTAACTTCTATGTTGTGAAACCACTTGAAACACATCTGCGACATAGTTTTTACAGAAATGAACTGTTTTGAACAGTTTCCTGGTGGAAAACAAGGCGTCACACATGTGTACACAAAGTGAATTTCAGGCCCTGAAACGCGTTATGGTGAAATAAGGTTACCTTCAACTCTAACGCTGTGTAAAGTCAAAATACTATGGTAAAACAGTTCTAAATGATGAAATCCCCAGTACCCTTATGGTTAAGAACTGTTTCGATGGTTTCCCAACTGTTTTTCAAAGTGCAATTCAACATCTCAAACTCACTTTTGAAATCCTATTGAGTTGCATTGGGCAAAACTGAAGTTGAGTTAAATTTAATGAGTCTTAACTTCTATGTTGTGAAAAAACCACTTGAAACACATCTGCGACATAGTTTTTACAGAAATGAACTGTTTTGAACAGTTTCCTGGTGGAAAACAAGGCGTCACACATGTGTACACAAAGTGATTTTCAGGCCCTGAAACGCTGCGTTATGGTGAAATAAGGTTACCTTCAACTCTAACGCTGTGTAAAGTCAAAATACTCTGGTAAAGCAGTTCTAAATGATGAAATCCCCAGTACCCTTATGGTTAAGAACTGTTTGGATGGTTTCCCAACTGTTTTCAAAGTGCACTTCACATCTCAAACTCACCTTTTGAAATCCCCATTAACTTGCAATGGACAAAAACTGAAGTTGAGTGAAACTCAATGAGTCTTAACTTCTATGTTGTGAAACCACTTGAAACACATCTGCGACATAGTTTTTTACAGAAATGAACTGTTTTGAACAGTTTCCTGGTGGAAAACAAGGCGTCACATGTTACACAAAGTGAATTTCAGGCCCTGAAAGCGTTATGGTGAAATAAGGTTACCTTCAACTCTAACGCTGTGTAAAGTCAAAATACTCTGGTAAAACAGTTCTAAATGATGAAATCCCCAGTACCCTTATGGTTAAGAACTGTTTGGATGGTTTCCCAACTGTTTTTCAAAGTGCAATTCAACATCTCAAACTCACTTTTGAAATCCTATTGAGTTGCATTGGGCAAAAACTGAAGTTGAGTCAAATTTAATGAGTCTTAACTTCTATGTTGTAAAACCACTTGAAACACATCTGCGACATAGTTTTTACAGAAATGAACTGTTTTGAACAGTTTCCTGGTGGAAAACAAGGCGTCACACATGTGTACACAAAGTGAATTTCAGGCCCTGAAACGCGTTATGGTGAAATAAGGTTACCTTCAACTCTAACGCTGTGTAAAGTCAAAATACTATGGTAAAAGCAGTTCTAAATGATGAAATCCCCAGTACCCTTATGGTTAAGAACTGTTTGGATGGTTTCCCAACTGTTTTTCAAAGTGCACTTCAACATCTCAAACTCACTTTTTGAAATCCCCTTTGACTTGCAATGGGCAAAACTGAAGTTGAGTGAAACTCAATGAGTCTTAACTTCTATGTTGTGAAACCACTTGAAACACATCTGCGACATAGTTTTTTACAGAAATGAACTGTTTTGAACAGTTTCCTGGTGGAAAACAAGGCGTCACACATGTGTACACAAAGTTATTTTCAGGCCCTGAAGCGCGTTATGGTGAAATAAGGTTACCTTCAACTCTAACGCTGTGTAAAGTCAAAATACTCTGGTAAAAGCAGTTCTAAATGATGAAATCCCCAGTACCCTTATGGTTAAGAACTGTTTGGATGGTTTCCCAACTGTTTTTCAAAGTGCACTTCACATCTTAAACTCACTTTTTGAAATCCCCATTAACTTGCAATGGGCCAAAACTGAAGTTGAGTGAAACTCAATGAGTCTTAACTGCTATGTTGTGAAACCACTTGAAACACATCTGCGACATAGTTTTTTTACAGAAATGAACTGTTTTGAACAGTTTCCTGGTGGAAAACAAGGTGTCACACATGTGTACACAAAGTTGTTTTCAGGCCCTTGAAAAGTGTTATGGTGAAATAAGGTTACCTTCAACTCTAACTCTGTGTAAAGTCAAAATACTCTGGTAAAGCAGTTCTAAATGATGAAATCCCCAGTACCCTTATGGTTAAGAACTGTTTGGATGGTTTCCCAACTGTTTTTCAAAGTGCACTTCAACATCTCAAACTCACTTTTGAAATCCCTATTGACTTGCATTGGGCAAAAAACTGAAGTTGAGTGAAACTCAATGAGTCTTAACTTCTATGTTGTGAAACCACTTGAAACACATCTGCGACATAGTTTTTTACAGAAATGAACTGTTTTGAACAGTTTCCTGGTGGAAAACAAGGCGTCACACATGTGTACACAAAGTTATTTTCAGGCCCTGAAGCGTTATGGTGAAATAAGGTTACCTTCAACTCTAACGCTGTGTAAAGTCAAAATACTCTGGTAAAAGCAGTTCTAAATGATGAAATCCCCAGTACCCTTATGGTTAAGAACTGTTTGGATGGTTTCCCAACTGTTTTTCAAAGTGCACTTCACATCTCAAACTCACTTTTGAAATCCCATTGACACATTGCATGGACAAAAACTGAAGTTGAGTGAAACTCAATGAGTCTTAACTTCTATGTTGTGAAACCACTTGAAACACATCTGACATAGTTTTTACAGAAATGAACTGTTTTGAACAGTTTCCTGGTGGAAAACAAGGCGTCACACATGTGTACACAAAGTGAATTTTCAGGCCCTGAAGCGCGTTATGGTGAAATAAGGTTACCTTCAACTCTAACGCTGTGTAAAGTCAAAATACTCTGGTAAAAGCAGTTCTAAATGATGAAATCCCCAGTACCCTTATGGTTAAGAACTGTTTGGATGGTTTCCCAACTGTTTTCAAAGTGCACTTCAACATCTCAAACTCACTTTTGAAATCCTATTGAGTTGCATTGGGCAAAACTGAAGTTGAGTGATTAAACTCAATGAGTCTTAACTTCTATGTTGTGAAACCACTTGAAACACATCTGCGACATAGTTTTTACAGAAATGAACTGTTTTGAACAGTTTCCTGGTGGAAAACAAGGCGTCACACATGTGTACACAAAGTTGTTTTCAGGCCCTGAAAAGTGTTATGGTGAAATAAGGTTACCTTCAACTCTAACGCTGTGTAAAGTCAAAATACTCTGGTAAAAGCAGTTCTAAATGATGAAACCCCAAGTACCCTTATGGTTAAGAACTGTTTGGATGGTTTCACAACTGTTTTTCAAAGTGCACTTCAACATCTCAAACTCACTTTTGAAATCCCTTTGACTTGCATTGGGCAAAACTGAAGTTGAGTGAAACTCAATGAGTCTTAACTTCTATGTTGTGAAACCACTTGAAACACATCTGCGACATAGTTTTTACAGAAATGAACTGTTTTGAACAGTTTCCTGGTGGAAAACAAGGCGTCACACATGTGTACACAAAGTTATTTTCAGGCCCTGAAAAGCGTTATGGTGAAATAAGGTTACCTTCAAC
Source organism: Polypterus senegalus (assembly GCF_016835505.1). Classification (NCBI taxonomy): domain Eukaryota; kingdom Metazoa; phylum Chordata; class Cladistia; order Polypteriformes; family Polypteridae; genus Polypterus; species Polypterus senegalus. The sequence goes on from NW_024386412.1 coordinate 6,608, forward strand.
TCTAACTCTGTGTAAAGTCAAAATACTCTGGTAAAAGCAGTTCTAAATGATGAAATCCCCAGTACCCTTATGGTTAAGAACTGTTTGGATGGTTTCCCAACTGTTTTTCAAAGTGCACTTCAACATCTCAAACTCACTTTTGAAATCCCTTTGACTTGCATTGGGCAAAAACTGAAGTTGAGTGAAACTCAATGAGTCTTAACTTCTATGTTGTGAAACCACTTGAAACACATCTGCGACATAGTTTTTACAGAAATGAACTGTTTTGAACAGTTTCCTGGTGGAAAACAAGGCGTCACACATGTGTACACAAAGTTGTTTTCAGGTCTTGAAAAGTGTTATGGTGAAATAAGGTTACCTTCAACTCTAACGCTGTGGAAAGTCAAAATACTCTGGTAAAAGCAGTTCTAAATGATGAAATCCCCAGTACCCTTATGGTTAAGAACTGTTTGGATGGTTTCCCAACTGTTTTTCAAAGTGCACTTCAACATCTCAAACTCACTTTTGAAATCCTATTGATTGCACTTGCAGTTGGACAAAACTAAAGTTGAGTGAAACTCAATGAGTCTTAACTTCTATGTTGTGAAACCACTTGAAAAACTTCTGGTACATACTGTTTTTTACAGAAATGAACTGTTTTGAACAGTTTCCTGGTGGAAAACAAGGAAACCACGTCACACATGTGTACAGAAAAAGTTATTTTCAGGTCCCTGTACAATTTCAGGCCATGAAGCGCGTTATGGTGAAATAAGGTTACCTTCAACTCTAACGCTGTGTAAAGTCAAAATACTCTGGTAAAAGCAGTTCTAAATGATGAAATCCCCAGTACCCTTATGGTTAAGAACTGTTTGGATGGTTTCCCAACTGTTTTTCAAAGTGCACTTCAACATCTCAAACTCACTTTTTGAAATCCCCATTAAGTTGCATTGGGCAAAACTGAAGTTGAGTGAAACTCAATGAGTCTTAACTGCTATGTTGTGAAACCACTTGAAACACATCTGCGACATAGTTCTTTACAGAAATGAACTGTTTTGAACAGTTTCCTGGTGGAAAACAAGGCGTCACACATGTGTACACAAAGTGAATTTTCAGGCCCTGAAAAGCGTTATGGTGAAATAAGGTTACCTTCAACTCTAACGCTGTGTAAAGTCAAAATACTCTGGTAAAAACAGTTCTAAATGATGAAATCCCCAGTACCCTTATGGTTAAGAACTGTTTGGATGGTTTCCCAACTGTTTTTCAAAGTGCAATTCAACATCTCAAACTCACTTTTGAAAATCCTATTGAGTTGCATTGGACAAAACTGAAGTTAAGTTAAATTTAATGAGTCTTAACTTCTATGTTGTGAAAGTGAAACCACTTGAAACACATCTGCGACATAGTTTTTTACAGAAATGAACTGTTTTGAACAGTTTCCTGGTGGAAAACAAGGCGTCACACATGTGTACACAAAGTGAATTTCAGGCCCTGAAACGTGTTATGGTGAAATAAGGTTACCTTCAACTCTAACGCTGTGTAAAGTCAAAATACTCTGGTAAAAGCAGTTCTAAATGATGAAATCCCCAGTACCCTTATGGTTAAGAACTGTTTGGATGGTTTCCCAACTGTTTTTCAAAGTGCACTTCAACATCTTAAACTCACTTTTGAAATCCCCATTGACTTGCATTGGACAAAACTGAAGTTGAGTGAAACTCAATGAGTCTTAACTTCTATGTTGTGAAACCACTTGAAACACATCTGCGACATAGTTTTTTTACAGAAATGAACTGTTTTGAACAGTTTCCTGGTGGAAAACAAGGCGTCACACATGTGTACACAAAGTTGTTTTCAGGCCCTGAAAAGTGTTATGGTGAATTCAGGTTACCTTCAACTCTAACTCTGTGGAAAGTCAAAATACTCTGGTAAAAGCAGTTCTAAATGATGAAACCCCAGTACCCTTATGGTTAAGAACTGTTTGGATGGTTTCCCAACTGTTTTCAAAGTGCACTTCAACATCTCAAACTCACTTTTTGAAATCCCCTTTGAGCTTGCATTGGGCAAAAACTGAAGTTGAGTGAAACTCAATGAGTCTTAACCTCTATGTTGTGAAACCACTTGAAATACATCTGCGACATAGTTTTTACGGAAATGAACTGTTTTGAACAGTTTCCTGGTGGAAAACAAGGCGTCACACATGTGTACAACAAAGTTATTTTCAGGCCCTGAAACGCGTTATGGTGAAATAAGGTTACCTTCAACTCTAACGCTGTGTAAAGTCAAAATACTCTGGTAAAAGCAGTTCTAAATGATGAAATCCCCAGTACCCTTATGGTTAAGAACTGTTTGGATGGTTTCCCAACTGTTTTCAAAGTGCACTTCAACATCTCAAACTCACTTTTGAAATCCCCATTAACTTGCAATGGACAAAACTGAAGTTGAGTGAAACTCAATGAGTCTTAACTTCTATGTTGTGAAACCACTTGAAACACATCTGTGACATAGTTTTTACAGAAATGAACTGTTTTGAACAGTTTCCTGGTGGAAAACAAGCCGTCACACATGTGTACACAAAGTGATTTTCAGGCCCTTGAAAAACGCGTTATGGTGAAATAAGGTTACCTTCAACTCTAACGCTGTGTAAAGTCAAAATACTCTGGTAAAAGCAGTTCTAAATGATGAAATCCCCAGTACCCTTATGGTTAAGAACTGTTTGGATGGTTTCCCAACTGTTTTTCAAAGTGCAATTCAACATCTCAAACTCAGCTTTTGAAAATCCTATTGAGTTGCATTGGGCAAAACTGAAGTTGAGTTAAATTTAATGAGTCTTAACTTCTATGTTGTGAAAGTTGAAACACTTGAAACACATCTGCGACATAGTTTTTACAGAAATGAACTGTTTTGAACAGTTTCCTGGTGGAAAACAAGGCGTCACACATGTGTACACAAAGTGAATTTCAGGCCCTGAAACGCGTTATGGTGAAATAAGGTTACCTTCAACTCTAACGCTGTGTAAAGTCAAAATACTATGGTAAAACAGTTCTAAATGATGAAATCCCCAGTACCCTTATGGTTAAGAACTGTTTGGATGGTTTCCCAACTGTTTTTCAAAGTGCACTTCACATCTTAAACTCACTTTTGAAATCCCCATTAACTTGCAATGGACAAAACTGAAGTTGAGTGAAACTCAATGAGTCTTAACTTCTATGTTGTGAAACCACTTGAAACACATCTGACATAGTTTTTACAGAAATGAACTGTTTTGAACAGTTTCCTGGTGGAAAACAAGGCGTCACACATGTGTACACAAAGTTATTTTCAGGTCTGAAAGCGTTATGGTGAAATAAGGTTTACCTTCAACTCTAACTCTGTGGAAAGTCAAAATACTCTGGTAAAGCAGTTCTAAATGATGAAATCCCCAGTACCCTTATGGTTAAGAACTGTTTGGATGGTTTCCCAACTGTTTTTCAAAGTGCACTTCAACATCTCAAACTCACTTTTGAAATCCCCATTGACTTGCATTGGGCAAAACTGAAGTTGAGTGAAACTCAATGAGTCTTAACTTCTATGTTGTGAAACCACTTGAAACACATCTGCACATAGTTTTTACAGAAATGAACTGTTTTGAACAGTTTCCTGGTGGAAAACAAGGCGTCACACATGTGTACACAAAGTTATTTTCAGGCCCTGAAACGCGTTATGGTGAAATAAGGTTACCTTCAACTCTAACGCTGTGTAAAGTCAAAATACTCTGGTAAAAGCAGTTCTAAATGATGAAATCCCCAGTACCCTTATGGTTAAGAACTGTTTGGATGGTTTCCCAACTGTTTTTCAAAGTGCACTTCAACATCTTAAACTCACTTTTGAAATCCCCATTAACTTGCAATGGACAAAACTGAAGTTGAGTGAAACTCAATGAGTCTTAACTTCTATGTTGTGAAACCACTTGAAACACATCTGCGACATAGTTTTTACAGAAATGAACTGTTTTGAACAGTTTCCTGGTGGAAAACAAGGCGTCACACATGTGTACACAAAGTTGTTTTCAGGCCCTGAAAAGCGTTATGGTGAAATAAGGTTACCTTCAACTCTAACGCTGTGTAAAGTCAAAATACTCTGGTAAAGGCAGTTCTAAATGATGAAATCCCCAGTACCCTTATGGTTAAGAACTGTTTGGATGGTTTCCCAACTGTTTTTCAAAGTGCACTTCAACATCTCAAACTCACTTTTGAAATCCTATTGACTTGCATTGGGCAAAATCTGAAGTTGAGTGAAACTCAATGAGTCTTAACTTCTATGTTGTGAAACCACTTGAAACACATCTGCGACATAGTTTTTACAGAAATGAACTGTTTTGAACAGTTTCCTGGTGGAAAACAAGGCGTCACACATGTGTACACAAAGTTATTTTCAGGCCCTGAAACGCGTTATGGTGAAATAAGGTTACCTTCAACTCTAACTCTGTGTAAAGTCAAAATACTCTGGTAAAAGCAGTTCTAAATGATGAAATCCCCAGTACCCTTATGGTTAAGAACTGTTTGGATGGTTTCCAACTGTTTTTCAAAGTGCACTTCAACATCTCAAACTCACTTTTGAAATCCCCATTGACTTGCATTGGGACAAAACTGAAGTTGAGTGAAACTCAATGAGTCTTAACTTCTATGTTGTGAAACCACTTGAAAACATCTGCGACATAGTTTTTACAGAAATGAACTGTTTTGAACAGTTTCCTGGTGGAAAACAAGGCGTCACACATGTGTACACAAAGTTATTTTCAGGCCCTGAAACGCGTTATGGTGAAATAAGGTTACCTTCAACTCTAACGCTGTGTAAAGTCAAAATACTCTGGTAAAAGCAGTTCTAAATGATGAAATCCCCAGTACCCTTATGGTTAAGAACTGTTTGGATGGTTTCCCAACTGTTTTTCAAAGTGCACTTCAACATCTCAAACTCACTTTTGAAATCCCCATTGACTTGCATTGGACAAAACTGAAGTTGAGTGAAACTCAATGAGTCTTAACTTCTATGTTGTGAAACCACTTGAAACACAATCTGCGACATAGTTTTTTACAGAAATGAACTGTTTTGAACAGTTTCCTGGTGGAAAACAAGCGTCACACATGTGTACACAAAGTTATTTTCAGGCCCTGAAACGCGTTATGGTGAAATAAGGTTACCTTCAACTCTAACGCTGTGTAAAGTCAAAATACTCTGGTAAAAGCAGTTCTAAATGATGAAATCCCCAGTACCCTTATGGTTAAGAACTGTTTGGATGGTTTCCCAACTGTTTTTCAAAGTGCACTTCAACATCTCAAACTCACTTTTGAAATCCTATTGAGTTGCATTGGGCAAAACTGAAGTTGAGTGAAACTCAATGAGTCTTAACTTCTATGTTGTGAAAGAAACCACTTGAAACACATCTGCGACATAGTTTTTTACAGAAATGAACTGTTTTGAACAGTTTCCTGGTGGAAAACAAGGCGTCACACATGTGTACACAAAGTGAATTTCAGGCCCTGAAAGCGTGTTATGGTGAAATAAGGTTACCTTCCACTCTAACGCTGTGTAAAGTCAAAATACTATCGTAAAACAGTTCTAAATGATGAAATCCCCAGTACCCTTATGGTTAAGAACTGTTTGGATGGTTTCCCAACTGTTTTTCAAAGTGCACTTCAACATCTCAAACTCACTTTTGAAATCCCCATTAACTTGCAATGGACAAAAACTGAAGTTGAGTGAAACTCAATGAGTCTTAACTTCTATGTTGTGAAACCACTTGAAACACATCTGCGACATAGTTTTTACAGAAATGAACTGTTTTGAACAGTTTCCTGGTGGAAAACAAGGCGTCACACATGTGTACACAAAGTTGTTTTCAGGCCCTGAAAGCGTTATGGTGAAATAAGGTTACCTTCAACTCTAACGCTGTGTAAAGTCAAAATACTCTGGTAAAAGCAGTTCTAAATGATGAAATCCCCAGTACCCTTATGGTTAAGAACTGTTTGGATGGTTTCCCAACTGTTTTTCAAAGTGCACTTCAACATCTCAAACTCACTTTTTTGAAATCCCCATTGACTTGCACTTTTTCAAAGTGCACTTCAAATCTCAAAACTTTTGAAATCCCCTTTGTTGCATTGGAAAGGCACTTCAACATCTCAAACTCACAAAACTGAAGTTGAGTGAAACTCAATGAGTCTTAACTTCTATGTTGTGAAACCACTTGAAACACATCTGCGACATAAGTTTTTACAGAAATGAACTGTTTTGAACAGTTTCCTGGTGGAAAACAAGGCGTCACACATGTGTACACAAAGTTATTTTCAGGCCCTGAAACGCGTTATGGTGAAATAAGGTTACCTTCAACTCTAACGCTGTGTAAAGTCAAAATACTCTGGTAAAAGCAGTTCTAAATGATGAAATCCCCAGTACCCTTATGGTTAAGAACTGTTTGGATGGTTTCCCAACTGTTTTTCAAAGTGCACTTCAACATCTCAAACTCACTTTTGAAATCCTATTAACTTGCATTGGGCAAAAACTGAAGTTGAGTGAAACTCAATGAGTCTTAACTTCTATGTTGTGAAACCACTTGAAACACATCTGTGACATAGTTTTTACAGAAATGAACTGTTTTGAACAGTTTCCTGGTGGAAAACAAGCCGTCACACATGTGTACACAAAGTGATTTTCAGGCCCTGAAACGCGTTATGGTGAAATAAGGTTACCTTCAACTCTAACGCTGTGTAAAGTCAAAATACTCTGGTAAAAGCAGTTCTAAATGATGAAATCCCCAGTACCCTTATGGTTAAGAACTGTTTTGATGGTTTCCCAACTGTTTTTCAAAGTGCACTTCAACATCTCAAACTCACTTTTTGAAATCCTATTGACTTGCATTGGGCAAAAACTGAAGTTGAGTGAAACTCAATGAGTCTTAACTTCTATGTTGTGTTGAAACACTTGAAACACATCTGCGACATAGTTTTTTACAGAAACGAACTGTTTTGAACAGTTTCCTGGTGGAAAACAAGGCGTCACACATGTGTACACAAAGTTGTTTTCAGGCCCTGAAAAGTGTTATGATGAAATAAGGTTACCTTCAACTCTAACTCTGTGGAAAGTCAAAATACTCTGGTAAAGGCAGTTCTAAATGATGAAATCCCCAGTACCCTTATGGTTAAGAACTGTTTGGATGGTTTCCCAACTGTTTTTCAAAGTGCACTTCAACATCTCAAACTCATTCTTTTGAAATCCCTTTGACTTGCATTGGGCAAAACTGAAGTTGAGTGAAACTCAATGAGTCTTAACTTCTATGTTGTGAAACCACTTGAAACACATCTGTGACATAGTTTTTACAGAAATGAACTGTTTTGAACAGTTTCCTGGTGGAAAACAAGGCGTCACACATGTGTACACAAAGTTATTTTCAGGCCCTGAAAAGTGTTATGGTGAAATAAGGTTACCTTCAACTCTAACGCTGTGTAAAGTCAAAATACTCTGGTAAAAGCAGTTCTAAATGATGAAATCCCCAGTACCCTTATGGTTAAGAACTGTTTGGATGGTTTCCCAACTGTTTTTCAAAGTGCACTTCAACATCTCAAACTCACTTTTGAAATCCCCATTGAGTTGCATTGGGCAAAACCTGAAGTTGAGTGAAACTCAATGAGTCTTAACTTCTATGTTGTGAAACCACTTGAAACACATCTGTGACATAGTTTTTACAGAAATGAACTGTTTTGAACAGTTTCCTTGGTGGAAAACAAGCGTCACACATGTGTACACAAAGTTGTTTTCAGGTTTTGAAAAGTGTTATGGATGAATCAGGTTACCTTCAACTCTAACTCTGTGGAAAGTCAAAATACTCTGGTAAAGGCAGTTCTAAATGATGAAACCCCCAGTACCCTTATGGTTAAGAACTGTTTGGATGGTTTCCCAACTGTTTTTCAAAGTGCAATTCAACATCTCAAACTCACTTTTGAAATCCCCATTGAGTTGCATTGGGCAAAAACTGAAGTTGAGTTAAACTCAATGAGTCTTAACTTCTATGTTGTGAAACCACTTGAAACACATCTGCGACATAGTTTTTTACAGAAATGAACTGTTTTGAACAGTTTCCTGGTGGAAAACAAGGCGTCACACATGTGTACACAAAGTGAATTTCAGGCCCTGAAACGCGTTATGGTGAAATAAGGTTACCTTCAACTCTAACGCTGTGTAAAGTCAAAATACTCTGGTAAAAGCAGTTCTAAATGATGAAATCCCCAGTACCCTTATGGTTAAGAACTGTTTGGATGGTTTCCCAACTGTTTTTCAAAGTGCACTTCAACATCTTAAACTCACTTTTGAAATCCCCATTAACTTGCAATGGACAAAACTGAAGTTGAGTGAAACTCAATGAGTCTTAACTTCTATGTTGTGAAACCACTTGAAACACATCTGCGACATAGTTTTTACAGAAATGAACTGTTTTGAACAGTTTCCTGGTGGAAAACAAGGCGTCACACATGTGTACACAAAGTGAATTTCAGGCCCTGAAACGCGTTATGGTGAAATAAGGTTACCTTCAACTCTAACTCTGTGTAAAGTCAAAATACTCTGGTAAAACAGTTCTAAATGATGAAATCCCCAGTACCCTTATGGTTAAGAACTGTTTGGATGGTTTCCCAACTGTTTTTCAAAGTGCACTTCAACATCTCAAACTCACTTTTGAAATCCCCATTAACTTGCATTGGACAAAACTGAAGTTGAGTGAAACTCAATGAGTCTTAACTTCTATGTTGTGAAACCACTTGAAACACATCTGCGACATAGTTTTTTACAGAAATGAACTGTTTTGAACAGTTTCCTGGTGGAAAACAAGGCGTCACACATGTGTACACAAAGTTATTTTCAGGCCCTGAAACGTGTTATGGTGAAATAAGGTTACCTTCAACTCTAACGCTGTGTAAAGTCAAAATACTCTGGTAAAAGCAGTTCTAAATGATGAAATCCCCAGTACCCTTATGGTTAAGAACTGTTTGGATGGTTTCCCAACTGTGTTTCAAAGTGCACTTCAACATCTCAAACTCACTTTTGAAATCCCTATTGACTTGCATTGGGCAAAACTGAAGTTGAGTGAAACTCAATGAGTCTTAACTTCTATGTTGTGAAACCACTTGAAACACATCATAGTTTTTACAGAAATGACATAGTTTTTACAGAAATGAACTGTTTTGAACAGTTTCCTGGTGGAAAACAAGCGTCACACATGTGTACACAAAGTGAGTCTTTTCAGGCCCTTGAAAAGTGTTATGGTGAACAGTTTCCTGGTCAGGTTACCTTCAACTCTAACTAACGCTGTGTAAAGTCAAAATACTCTGGTAAAAGCAGTTCTAAATGATGAAATCCCCAGTACCCTTATGGTTAAGAACTGTTTGGATGGTTTCCCAACTGTTTTTCAAAGTGCACTTCAACATCTCAAACTCACTTTTGAAATCCCTATTGAGTTGCATTGGGCAAAACTGAAGTTGAGTGAAACTCAATGAGTCTTAACTTCTATGTTGTGAAACCACTTGAAACACATCTGCGACATAGTTTTTTACAGAAATGAACTGTTTTGAACAGTTTCCTGGTGGAAAACAAGGCGTCACACATGTGTACACAAAGTTGTTTTCAGGCCCTGAAAGTGTTATGGTGAAATAAGGTTACCTTCAACTCTAACGCTGTGTAAAGTCAAAATACTCTGGTAAAAGCAGTTCTAAATGATGAAATCCCCAGTACCCTTATGGTTAAGAACTGTTTGGATGGTTTCCCAACTGTTTTTCAAAGTGCACTTCAACATCTCAAACTCACTTTTGAAATCCCATTGACTTGCATTGGGCAAAACTGAAGTTGAGTGAAACTCAATGAGTCTTAACTTCTATGTTGTGAAACCACTTGAAACACATCTGCGACATAGTTTTTACAGAAATGAACTGTTTTGAACAGTTTCCTGGTGGAAAACAAGGCGTCACACATGTGTACACAAAGTTGTTTTCAGGTCTTGAAAAGTGTTATGGTGAAATAAGGTTACCTTCAACTCTAACTCTGTGGAAAGTCAAAATACTCTGGTAAAAGCAGTTCTAAATGATGAAACCCCAGTACCCTTATGGTTAAGAACTGTTTGGATGGTTTCCCAACTGTTTTTCAAAGTGCACTTCAACATCTCAAACTCACTTTTGAAATCCCCATTGACTTGCATTGGGCAAAACTGAAGTTGAGTGAAACTCAATGAGTCTTAACTTCTATGTTGTGAAACCACTTGAAACACATCTGACATAGTTTTTACAGAAATGAACTGTTTTGAACAGTTTCCTGGTGGAAAACAAGGCGTCACACATGTGTACACAAAGTTATTTTCAGGCCCTGAAACGCGTTATGGTGAAATAAGGTTACCTTCAACTCTAACGCTGTGTAAAGTCAAAATACTCTGGTAAAAGCAGTTCTAAATGATGAAATCCCCAGTACCCTTATGGTTAAGAACTGTTTGGATGGTTTCCCAACTGTTTTTCAAAGTGCACTTCAACATCTTAAACTCACTTTTGAAATCCCATTAACTTGCAATGGACAAAACTGAAGTTGAGTGAAACTCAATGAGTCTTAACTTCTATGTTGTGAAACCACTTGAAACACATCTGTGACATAGTTTTTACAGAAATGAACTGTTTTGAACAGTTTCCTGGTGGAAAACAAGGCGTCACACATGTGTACACAAAGTTATTTTCAGGCCCTGAAACGCGTTATGGTGAAATAAGGTTACCTTCAACTCTAACGCTGTGTAAAGTCAAAATACTCTGGTAAAAGCAGTTCTAAATGATGAAATCCCCAGTACCCTTATGGTTAAGAACTGTTTGGATGGTTTCCCAACTGTTTTTCAAAGTGCACTTCAACATCTCAAACTCACTTTTGAAATTCCGATTGACTTGCATTGGGCAAAAACTGAAGTTGAGTGAAACTCAATGAGTCTTAACTTCTATGTTGTGAAACCACTTGAAACACATCTGTGACATAGTTTTTTACAGAAATGAACTGTTTTGAACAGTTTCCTGGTGGAAAACAAAGCGTCACACATGTACACACAAAGTTATTTTCAGGCCCTGAAACGCGTTATGGTGAAATAAGGTTACCTTCAACTCTAACGCTGTGGAAAGTCAAAATACTCTGGTAAAGCAGTTCTAAATGATGAAATCCCCAGTACCCTTATGGTTAAGAACTGTTTGGATGGTTTCCCAACTGTTTTTCAAAGTGCACTTCAACATCTCAAACTCACTTTTGAAATCCCATTGACTTGCATTGGGCCAAAACTGAAGTTGAGTGAAACTCAATGAGTCTTAACTTCTATGTTGTGAAACCACTTGAAACACATCTGAGACATAGTTTTTTACAGAAATGAACTGTTTTGAACAGTTTCCTGGTGGAAAACAAGGCGTCACACATGTGTACACAAAGTGAATTTCAGGCCCTGAAACGTGTTATGGTGAAATAAGGTTACCTTCAACTCTAACGCTGTGTAAAGTCAAAATACTATGGTAAAACAGTTCTAAATGATGAAATCCCCAGTACCCTTATGGTTAAGAACTGTTTGGATGGTTTCCCAACTGTTTTTCAAAGTGCACTTCACATCTTAAACTCACTTTTGAAATCCCCATTAACTTGCAATGGACAAAAACTGAAGTTGAGTGAAACTCAATGAGTCTTAACTTCTATGTTGTGAAACCACTTGAAACACATCTGTGACATAGTTTTTACAGAAATGAACTGTTATGAACAGTTTCCTGGTGGAAAACAAGGCGTCACACATGTGTACACAAAGTGATTTTCAGGCCCTGAAACGCGTTATGGTGAAATAAGGTTACCTTCAACTCTAACGCTGTGTAAAGTCAAAATACTCTGGTAAAAGCAGTTCTAAATGATGAAATCCCCAGTACCCTTATGGTTAAGAACTGTTTGGATGGTTTCCCAACTGTTTTTCAAAGTGCACTTCAACATCTCAAACTCACTTTTGAAATCCCATTAACTTGCATTGGGCAAAACTGAAGTTGAGTGAAACTCAATGAGTCTTAACTTCTATGTTATGAAACCACTTGAAACACATCTGTGACATAGTTTTTTACAGAAATGAACTGTTTTGAACAGTTTCCTGGTGGAAAACAAGGCGTCACACATGTGTACACAAAGTTGTTTTCAGGCCTTGAAAGCGTTATGGTGAAATAAGGTTACCTTCAACTCTAACTCTGTGGAAAGTCAAAATACTCTGGTAAAAGCAGTTCTAAATGATGAAATCCCCAGTACCCTTATGGTTAAGAACTGTTTGGATGGTTTCCCAACTGTTTTTCAAAGTGCACTTCAACATCTCAAACTCACTTTTGAAAATCCTATTGAGTTGCATTGGGCAAAAACTGAAGTTGAGTTAAACTCAATGAGTCTTAACTGCTATGTTGTGAAACCACTTGAAACACATCTGCGACATAGTTTTTACAGAAATGAACTGTTTTGAACAGTTTCCTGGTGGAAAACAAGGCGTCACACATGTGTACACAAAGTTATTTTCAGGCCCTGAAACGCGTTATGGTGAAATAAGGTTACCTTCAACTCTAACGCTGTGGAAAGTCAAAATACTCTGGTAAAAGCAGTTCTAAATGATGAAATCCCCAGTACCCTTATGGTTAAGAACTGTTTGGATGGTTTCCCAACTGTTTTCAAAGTGCACTTCAACATCTCAAACTCACTTTTGAAATCCCCATTAACTTGCAATGGGCAAAACTGAAGTTGAGTGAAACTCAATGAGTCTTAACTTCTATGTTGTGAAACCACTTGAAACACATCTGCGACATAGTTTTTACAGAAATGAACTGTTTTGAACAGTTTCCTGGTGGAAAACAAGGCGTCACACATGTGTACACAAAGTTAATTTCAGGCCCTGAAACGCGTTATGGTGAAATAAGGTTACCTTCAACTCTAACGCTGTGTAAAGTCAAAATACTCTGGTAAAAGCAGTTCTAAATGATGAAATCCCCAGTACCCTTATGGTTAAGAACTGTTTGGATGGTTTCCCAACTGTTTTTCAAAGTGCACTTCAACATCTCAAACTCACTTTTTGAAATCCCCATTGACTTGCATTGGGCAAAAACTGAAGTTGAGTGAAACTCAATGAGTCTTAACTTCTATGTTGTGAAACCACTTGAAACACATCTGTGACATAGTTTTTTACAGAAATGAACTGTTTTGAACAGTTTCCTGGTGGAAAACAAGCCGTCACACATGTGTACACAAAGTTATTTTCAGGCCCTGAAACGTGTTATGGTGAAATCAGGTTACCTTCAACTCTAACGCTGTGTAAAGTCAAAATACTCTGGTAAAAGCAGTTCTAAATGATGAAATCCCCAGTACCCTTATGGTTAAGAACTGTTTGGATGGTTTCCCAACTGTTTTTCAAAGTGCACTTCAACATCTCAAACTCACTTTTGAAATCCCCATTGACTTGCATTGGGCAAAACTGAAGTTGAGTGAAACTCAATGAGTCTTAACTTCTATGTTGTGAAACCACTTGAAACACATCTGAGACATAGTTTTTTACAGAAATGAACTGTTTTGAACAGTTTCCTGGTGGAAAACAAGGCGTCACACATGTGTACTGAAAGTTGTTTTCAGGTCTTGAAAAGTGTTATGGTGAATTCAGGTTACCTTCAACTCTAACTCTGTGGAAAGTCAAAATACTCTGGTAAAAGCAGTTCTAAATGATGAAACACCCAGTACCCTTATGGTTAAGAACTGTTTGGATGATTTCCCAACTGTTTTTCAAAGTGCATTTCAACATCTCAAACTCACTTTTGAAATCCCATTGACTTGCATTGGGCCAAAACTGAAGTTGAGTGAAACTCAATGAGTCTTAACTTCTATGTTGTGAAACCACTTGAAAAACATCAGTGACATAGTTTTTTACAGAAATGAACTGTTTTGAACAGTTTCCTGGTGGAAAACAAGGCGTCACACATGTGTAAACAAAGTGATTTTCAGGCCCTGAAACGCGTTATGGTGAAATAAGGTTACCTTCAACTCTAACGCTGTGTAAAGTCAAAATACTCTGGTAAAAGCAGTTCTAAATGATGAAATCCCCAGTACCCTTATGGTTAAGAACTGTTTGGATGGTTTCCCAACTGTTTTCAAAGTGCACTTCAACATCTTAAACTCACCTTTGAAATCCCCATTAACTTGCAATGGACAAATTTTTTTTTTTTTTTTTTTTTTTTTTTTTTTTTTTTTTTTTTTTTTTTTTTTTTTTTTTTTTTTTTTTTTTTTTTTTTTTTTTTTTTTTTTTTTTTTTTTTTTTTTTTTTTTTTTTTTTTTTTTTTTTTTTTTTTTTTTTTTTTTTTTTTTTTTTTTTTTTTTTTTTTTTTTTTTTTTTTTTTTTTTTTTTTTTTTTTTTAAAAAAAAAAAAAAAAAAAAAAAAAAAAAAAAAAAAAAAAAAAAAAAAAAAAAAAAAAAAAAAAAAAAAAAAAAAAAAAAAAAAAAAAAAAAAAAAAAAAAAAAAAAAAAAAAAAAAAAAAAAAAAAAAAAAAAAAAAAAAAAAAAAAAAAAAAAAAAAAAAAAAAAAAAAAAAAAAAAAAAAAAAAAAAAAAAAAAAAAAAAAAAAAAAAAAAAAAAAAAAAAAAAAAAAAAAAAAAAAAAAAAAAAAAAAAAAAAAAAAAAAAAAAAAAAAAAAAAAAAAAAAAAAAAAAAAAAAAAAAAAAAAAAAAAAAAGGGGTTTCCAAAAAATTTTTTCGGCCCCAAATGTTTTGGGAAATAAAAAAACCCAACCAAGTTGAAAATAAAAAATTTTTAAAAAAAATTTTTAAATTTAAAAACCCCATCCCTTTGGAAAACTTTTACCCTTTTCCAAAATGACTTAATTTAAAAAAAACCCCTTTTTTTAAACCCCTTAACTTTGAAAAAAAAATAGTTAAAAAATTTTTCTGTTGTGAAAAACGAAAAATTCTTTTTTTTTTAAAAAATTTTTTTAAATTTCCCCAAAAAAAGGGGAAATGGAAAAAAGGGGGGTTTAAAAAAAATTTTTTTGTGAATTGGTTTTCAACCAACTTTAAATAAAAATTTAAACATTTAAATTTGAAAAACCCCCGCCCCTTAGGGTTTTGAATTTTTTTTGGTTTTTTAAAATTTTTTTAAATTTAAAAAAAAAATTTTGAAACCCTTTTTACTTCTTTTGGGAAACAAAAGGGTAAAACCAAAAGGGTTTTTCCTTTTTTTGGAACAAGAAAAAAGTGAATAGTTTTTTCAAAATGCTGTTTTGAAATTTTGGTGGGAAAAAAAGGGCCCCAAATTTTAAACAAAATTTTTTTAGGTAAACGTGATGGTTAAAAAATTACCTTCAACTTAACCTTGAAATCTCTTGGGGAAAAAAAACTAGTGGTGAAACCAAAATTTTTATGGGTTGAAAAACCCTTTTTAAATTTTCCCTTTTTTTAAATGATTTTTAAATCCCTTTAAACCCCATTAACTTTCAAAAAAAACTGAAGGAAAAAAAGTCTTAACTCTATGTTGTGAAAAACTTGAAAACATTCCAATAGTTTTTTTTGAAAAAATGTTTGAAAGTTTTAGGAAAAAAAAACCCCCGTGGAAAAAAATTATTTTTTCCCTAAATTAAAAAAAAGGCCCAACCAAGTGGTAAATCAAAAACCCTTAAAACTTCTAAATGTGAAACCCCCCGACCCTTATGGTTTAAAAAGTTTATGGGTTTCCCCCAAATTTTTGTGCACTTTAACATTCAAATATTTAAAAAGTTTTTTGGGAAAAATAAGTTATAAAATCGGAATTAATTTTGTAAACCCTAAAAATCCTTTTTTTTTTAAAAAAAATGTTTGAAATTTCCCAAAAAAAATTTAAACTTACACAAATTTTTAAACCTTGAAACTTTGGGAAATCAGGGAAACTTATCTAACTTTGAAAAAAATTGAAAACAAATTTTTAAAATGAAAATGGACCCTTTGTTAAAAAGTTTATTTTTTCCCCAATTTTAAAAGGGACCCAACTTCCCATTTTTAAATTCCCTTATTTATTGGGCCCAAAAAAAAAGTTAAATCAATGATTTAACCATTTGAAAATTTTAAAATCTAACTGTTTTTCAAAAAAAAACTTTTTAAAATTTTTTTTTAAACCCAAACACATTTTACAAAAATGAATTTCAGGTTTAAACTTAGTTTTAAATTTAGGTTACCTTAACCAACCTTTTAAAGTCAAAATACCTGGTAAAAAAAGTTCTTGAAAAACCCCGTACCCCTTTTTTTAAGGTTTTTTTGGCCCAAGTTTTTTTAGTGATTAATCTTAAAATCATTTTTAAATCCCATTAAATTCTGGAAAAAGAAATTGATGAAACCAAAGTCAACCTATGGTAAAACCTTGGAAAATTTCCCCCTGTTTTTAAGAAATAACTTTTTTAAATTTTCCGGGGAAAAAAAAGGGCCCCCTGGCAAAATTATTTTAGGCCCCAAGCTTATGGTGGGAAAAACCCCAACTCTAAGGTTTTAAAAGCAAAATTTGGGAAAAAATTTTAAAAAAGTCCCCCCCATGGGAAGAACTTTTGGTTTTAAAAATTTTTTGAATTTAAATCTCAAACCCTTTTTAAATCCCCTTTATTGTTGGGAAAAAAATTGATGGCCCAATGGGTTTAATTTTTATTTTTAACAAACCCCAGTACCCTTATGGTTAAGAACTGTTTGGATGGTTTCCCAACTGTTTTCAAAGTGCACTTCAACATCTCAAACTCACTTTTGAAATCCCATTGACTTGCATTGGGCAAAACTGAAGTTGAGTGAAACTCAATGAGTCTTAACTTCTATGTTGTGAAACCACTTGAAACACATCTGCGACATAGTTTTTACAGAAATGAACTGTTTTGAACAGTTTCCTGGTGGAAAACAAGCGTCACACATGTGTACACAAAGTGAATTTCAGGCCTTGAAACGCTGTTATGGTGAAATCAGGTTACCTTCAACTCTAACTCTGTGGAAAGTCAAAATACTCTGGTAAAAGCAGTTCTAAATGATGAAATCCCCAGTACCCTTATGGTTAAGAACTGTTTGGATGGTTTCCCAACTGTTTTTCAAAGTGCACTTCAACATCTCAAACTCACTTTTGAAATCCCTGATTGAGTTGCATTGGGCAAAACTGAAGTTGAGTGAAACTCAATGAGTCTTAACTTCTATGTTGTGAAACCACTTGAAACACATCTGTGACATAGTTTTTTACAGAAATGAACTGTTTTGAACAGTTTCCTGGTGGAAAACAAGCCGTCACACATGTGTACACAAAGTGAATTTAAGACCTTGAAACGTGTTATGGTGAAATCAGGTTACCTTCAACTCTAACTCTGTGGAAAGTCAAAATACTCTGGTAAAAGCAGTTCTAAATGATGAAATCCCCAGTACCCTTATGGTTAAGAACTGTTTGGATGGTTTCCCAACTGTTTTTCAAAGTGCACTTCAACATCTCAAACTCACTTTTGAAATCCCATTGACTGGCATTGGGCAAAACTGAAGTTGAGTGAAACTCAATGAGTCTTAACTTCTATGTTGTGAAAACACTTGAAACACATCTGCGACATAGTTTTTTACAGAAATGAACTGTTTTGAACAGTTTCCTGGTGGAAAACAAGGCGTCACACATGTGTACACAAAGTGAATTTCAGGCCTTGAAACGTGTTATGGTGAATTCAGGTTACCTTCAACTCTAACTCTGTGGAAAGTCAAAATACTCTGGTAAAAGCAGTTCTAAATGATGAAATTCCCCAGTACCCTTATGGTTAAGAACTGTTTGGATGGTTTCCCAACTGTTTTTCAAAGTGCACTTCAACATCTCAAACTCACTTTTGAAATTCCTATTGACTTGCATTGGGCAAAACTGAAGTTGAGTGAAACTCAATGAGTCTTAACTTCTATGTTGTGAAACCACTTGAAACACATCTGTGACATAGTTTTTTACAGAAATGAACTGTTTTGAACAGTTTCCTGGTGGAAAACAAAGCGTCACACATGTGTACACAAAGTGAATTTCAGGCCCTGAAACGTGTTATGGTGAAATAAGGTTACCTTCAACTCTAACTCTGTGGAAAGTCAAAATACTCTGGTAAAAGCAGTTCTAAATGATGAAATCCCCAGTACCCTTATGGTTAAGAACTGTTTGATGGTTTCCCAACTGTTTTCAAAGTGCACTTCAACATCTCAAACTCACTTTTGAAATCCCATTGACTTGCATTGGGCAAAACTGAAGTTGAGTGAAACTCAATGAGTCTTAACTTCTATGTTGTGAAACCACTTGAAACACATCTGCGACATAGTTTTTACAGAAATGAACTGTTTTGAACAGTTTCCTGGTGGAAAAACAAGCGTCACACATGTGTACACAAAGTGAATTTCAGGCCTTGAAACGTGTTATGGTGAAATCAGGTTAACTTCAACTCTAACTCTGTGGAAAGTCAAAATACTCTGGTAAAAGCAGTTCTAAATGATGAAATCCCCAGTACCCTTTATGGTTAAGAACTGTTTGATGGTTTCCCAACTGTTTTTCAAAGTGCACTTCAACATCTCAAACTCACTTTTGAAATCCCTATTGACTTGCATTGGGCAAAACTGAAGTTGAGTGAAACTCAATGAGTCTTAACTGCTATGTTGTGAAACCACTTGAAACACATCTGTGACATAGTTTTTACAGAAATGAACTGTTTTGAACAGTTTCCTGGTGGACAAACAAGCCGTCACACATGTGTACACAAAGTGAATTTCAGGCCTTGAAACGTGTTATGGTGAATTCAGGTTACCTTCAACTCTAACTCTGTGGAAAGTCAAAATACTCTGGTAAAAGCAGTTCTAAATGATGAATTCCCCAGTACCCTTATGATTAAGAACTGTTTGGATGGTTTCCCAACTGTTTTCAAAGTGCACTTCAACATCTCAAACTCACTTTTGAAATCCCATTGACTTGCATTGGGCAAAACTGAAGTTGAGTGAAACTCAATGAGTCTTAACTTCTATGTTGTGAAACCACTTGAAACACATCTGAGACATAGTTTTTTACAGAAATGAACTGTTTTGAACAGTTTCCTGGTGGAAAACAAGCGTCACACATGTGTACACAAAGTGAATTTCAGACCTTGAAACGTGTTATGGTGAAATCAGGTTACCTTCAACTCTAACTCTGTGGAAAGTCAAAATACTCTGGTAAAAGCAGTTCTAAATGATGAAATCCCCAGTACCCTTATGGTTAAGAACTGTTTGGATGGTTTCCCAACTGTTTTTCAAAGTGCATTTCAACATCTCAAACTCACTTTTTGAAATCCCATATAGATTTGCATTGGGCAAAAACTGAAGTTGAGTGAAACTCAATGAGTCTTAACTTCTATGTTGTGAAACCACTTGAAACACATCTGTGACATAGTTTTTTACAGAAATGAACTGTTTTGAACAGTTTCCTGGTGGAAAACAAGGCGTCACACGTGTACACAAAGTGAATTTAAGACCTTGAAACGTGTTATGGTGAAATCAGGTTACCTTCAACTCTAACTCTGTGGAAAGTCAAAATACTCTGGTAAAAGCAGTTCTAAATGATGAAATCCCCAGTACCCTTATGGTTAAGAACTGTTTGGATGGTTTCCCAACTGTTTTTCAAAGTGCACTTCAACATCTCAAACTCACTTTTGAAATTCCCATTGACTTGCATTGGGCAAAACTGAAGTTGAGTGAAACTCAATGAGTCTTAACTTCTATGTTGTGAAACCACTTGAAACACATCTGAGACATAGTTTTTACAGAAATGAACTGTTTTGAACAGTTTCCTGGTGGAAAACAAGCCGTCACACATGTGTACACAAAGTGAATTTCAGGCCTTGAAACGTGTTATGGTGAATTCAGGTTACCTTCAACTCTAACTCTGTGGAAAGTCAAAATACTCTGGTAAAAGCAGTTCTAAATGATGAAATCCCCAGTACCCTTATGGTTAAGAACTGTTTGGATGGTTTCCCAACTGTTTTTCAAAGTGCACTTCAACATCTCAAACTCACTTTTGAAATCCCTATTGACTTGCATTGGGCAAAACTGAAGTTGAGTGAAACTCAATGAGTCTTAACTTCTATGTTGTGAAACCACTTGAAACACATCTGTGACATAGTTTTTACAGAAATGAACTGTTTTGAACAGTTTCCTGGTGGAAAACAAGCCGTTACACATGTGTACACAAAGTGAATTTCAGGCCTTGAAACGTGTTATGGTGAATTCAGGTTACCTTCAACTCTAACTCTGTGGAAAGTCAAAATACTCTGGTAAAAGCAGTTCTAAATGATGAAACCCCCAGTACCCTTATGGTTAAGAACTGTTTGGATGGTTTCCCAACTGTTTTTCAAAGTGCACTTCAACATCTCAAACTCACTTTTGAAATCCCCATTGACTTGCATTGGGCAAAACTGAAGTTGAGTGAAACTCAATGAGTCTTAACTTCTATGTTGTGAAACCACTTGAAACACATCTGCGACATAGTTTTTACAGAAATGAACTGTTTTGAACAGTTTCCTGGTGGAAACAAAGCGTCACACATGTGTACACAAAGTGAATTTCAGGCCCTGAAACGTGTTATGGTGAAATCAGGTTACCTTCAACTCTAACTCTGTGGAAAGTCAAAATACTCTGGTAAAAGCAGTTCTAAATGATGAAATCCCCAGTACCCTTATGGTTAAGAACTGTTTGGATGGTTTCCCAACTGTTTTTCAAAGTGCACTTCAACATCTCAAACTCACTTTTGAAATCCCTATTGACTTGCATTGGGCAAAACTGAAGTTGAGTGAAACTCAATGAGTCTTAACTTCTATGTTGTGAAACCACTTGAAACACATCTGCGACATAGTTTTGTACAGAAATGAACTGTTTTGAACAGTTTCCTGGTGGAAAACAAGCAAAGTGTCACACGTTATGGTGAAATGTACACAAAGTGAATTTCAGGCCCTGAAACGTGTTATGGTGAAATTCAAAGGTTACCTTCAACTCTAACTCTGTGGAAAGTCAAAATACTCTGGTAAAAGCAGTTCTAAATGATGAAATCCCCAGTACCCTTATGGTTAAGAACTGTTTGGATGGTTTCCCAACTGTTTTCAAAGTGCACTTCAACATCTCAAACTCACTTTTGAAATTCACTATTGACTTGCATTGGGCAAAAACTGAAGTTGAGTGAAACTCAATGAGTCTTAACTTCTATGTTGTGAAACCACTTGAAACACATCTGTGACATAGTTTTTTACAGAAATGAACTGTTTTGAACAGTTTCCTGGTGGAAAACAAGCCGTCACACATGTGTACACAAAGTGAATTTAAGACCTTGAAACGTGTTATGGTGAAATCAGGTTACCTTCAACTCTAACTCTGTGGAAAGTCAAAATACTCTGGTAAAAGCAGTTCTAAATGATGAAATCCCCAGTACCCTTATGGTTAAGAACTGTTTGGATGGTTTCCCAACTGTTTTCAAAGTGCACTTCAACATCTCAAACTCACTTTTGAAATCCTATTGACTTGCATTGGGCAAAACTGAAGTTGAGTGAAACTCAATGAGTCTTAACTTCTATGTTGTGAAACCACTTGAAACACATCTGCGACATAGTTTTTACAGAAATGAACTGTTTTGAACAGTTTCCTGGTGGAAAACAAGGCGTCACACATGTGTACACAAAGTGAATTTCAGGCCCTGAAACGCGTTATGGTGAATTCAGGTTACCTTCAACTCTAACTCTGTGGAAAGTCAAAATACTCTGGTAAAAGCAGTTCTAAATGATGAAATCCCCAGTACCCTTATGGTTAAGAACTGTTTGGATGGTTTCCCAACTGTTTTCAAAGTGCACTTCAACATCTCAAACTCACTTTTGAAATCCCCTATTGACTTGCATTGGGCAAAACTGAAGTTGAGTGAAACTCAATGAGTCTTAACTTCTATGTTGTGAAACCTTGAAACACATCTTGACATAGTTTTTACAGAAATGAACTGTTTTGAACAGTTTTGGTGGACAGAAGCGTGAACTGTTTTGAACAGTTTCCTGGTGGAAAACTGGTAAAAGCAGTTCTAAATGATGCAGTACCCACACATGTGTACACAAAATCCCATTGACTTGCATTGGGCGAAAACTGAAGTTGAGTTTCAGGAAACCACTTGAAACACATCTGTGACATAGTTTTTACAGAAATGAACTGTTTTGTTATGTCACACGTGTGAAGTGAATTTCAGCCTTGAAACGTGTTACCTTCAACTCTAACTCTAACTCTGTAAAGTCAAAATACTCTGGTAAAAGCAGTTCTAAATGATGAAATCCCCAGTACCCTTATGGTTAAGAACTGTTTGGATGGTTTCCCAACTGTTTTTCAAAGTGCACTTCAACATCTCAAACTACTTTTGAAATCCCATTGACTTGCATTGGGCAAAACTGAAGTTGAGTGAAACTCAATGAGTCTTAACTTCTATGTTGTGAAACCACTTGAAACACATCTGCGACATAGTTTTTACAGAAATGAACTGTTTTGAACAGTTTCCTGGTGGAAAACAAGCGTCACACATGTGTACACAAAGTGATTTTCAGGCCCTGAAAGCGTTATGGTGAATTCAGGTTACCTTCAACTCTAACTCTGTGTAAAGTCAAAATACTCTGGTAAAAGCAGTTCTAAATGATGAAATCCCCAGTACCCTTATGGTTAAGAACTGTTTGGATGGTTTCCCAACTGTTTTCAAAGTGCACTTCAACATCTCAAACTCACTTTTGAAATCCCATTGACTTGCATTGGGCAAAACTGAAGTTGAGTGAAACTCAATGAGTCTTAACTTCTATGTTGTGAAACCACTTGAAACACATCTGCGACATAGTTTTTACAGAAATGAACTGTTTTGAACAGTTTCCTGGTGGAAAACAAGCGTCACACATGTGTACACAAAGTTATTTTCAGGCCCTGAAACGCGTTATGTTGAATTCAGGTTACCTTCAACTCTAACTCTGTGGAAAGTCAAAATACTCTGGTAAAAGCAGTTCTAAATGATGAAATCCCCAGTACCCTTATGGTTAAGAACTGTTTGGATGGTTTCCCAACTGTTTTTCAAAGTGCACTTCAACATCTCAAACTCACTTTTGAAATCCCATTGACTTGCATTGGGCAAAACTGAAGTTGAGTGAAACTCAATGAGTCTTAACTTCTATGTTGTGAAACCACTTGAAACACATCTGCGACATAGTTTTTACAGAAATGAACTGTTTTGAACAGTTTCCTGGTGGAAAACAAGGCGTCACACATGTGTACACAAAGTGAATTTCAGGCCCTGAAACGCGTTATGGTGAAATAAGGTTACCTTCAACTCTAACTCTGTGGAAAGTCAAAATACTCTGGTAAAAGCAGTTCTAAATGATGAAATCCCCAGTACCCTTATGGTTAAGAACTGTTTGGATGGTTTCCCAACTGTTTTTCAAAGTGCACTTCAACATCTCAAACTCACTTTTGAAATCCTATTGACTTGCATTGGGCAAAACTGAAGTTGAGTGAAACTCAATGAGTCTTAACTTCTATGTTGTGAAACCACTTGAAACACATCTGCGACATAGTTTTTACAGAAATGAACTGTTTTGAGCAGTTTCCTGGTGGAAAACAAGCCGTTACACATGTGTACACAAAGTGATTTTCAGGCCCTGAAACGTGTTATGGTGAATTCAGGTTACCTTCAACTCTAACTCTGTGGAAAGTCAAAATACTCTGGTAAAAGCAGTTCTAAATGATGAAATCCCCAGTACCCTTATGGTTAAGAACTGTTTGGATGGTTTCCCAACTGTTTTTCAAAGTGCACTTCAACATCTCAAACTCACTTTTGAAATTCCTATTGACTTGCATTGGGCCAAAACTGAAGTTGAGTGAAACTCAATGAGTCTTAACTGCTATGTTGTGAAACCACTTGAAACACATCTGCGACATAGTTTTTACAGAAATCAACTGTTTTGAACAGTTTCCTGGTGGAAAACAAGGCGTCACACATGTGTACACAAAGTGAATTTCAGGCCCTGAAACGTTATGGTGAATTAAGGTTACCTTCAACTCTAACTCTGTGTAAAGTCAAAATACTCTGGTAAAAGCAGTTCTAAATGATGAAATCCCCAGTACCCTTATGGTTAAGAACTGTTTGGATGGTTTCCCAACTGTTTTCAAAGTGCACTTCAACATCTCAAACTCACTTTTGAAATCCCATTGACTTGCATTGGGCAAAACTGAAGTTGAGTGAAACTCAATGAGTCTTAACTTCTATGTTGTGAAACCACTTGAAACACATCTGCGACATAGTTTTTACAGAAATGAACTGTTTTGAACAGTTTCCTGGTGGAAAACAAGCGTTACACATGTGTACACAAAGTGATTTTCAGGCCCTGAAACGCGTTATGGGAAATTCAGGTTACCTTCAACTCTAACGCTGTGTAAAGTCAAAATACTCTGGTAAAAGCAGTTCTAAATGATGAAATCCCCAGTACCCTTATGGTTAAGAACTGTTTGGATGGTTTCCCAACTGTTTTTCAAAGTGCACTTCAACATCTCAAACTCACTTTTTGAAATCCCATTGACTTGCATTGGGCAAAACTGAAGTTGAGTGAAACTCAATGAGTCTTAACTTCTATGTTGTGAAACCACTTGAAACACATCTGCGACATAGTTTTTACAGAAATGAACTGTTTTGAACAGTTTCCTGGTGGAAAACAAGCGTCACACATGTGTACACAAAGTGATTTTCAGGCCCTGAAACGCGTTATGGTGAAATTCAGGTTACCTTCAACTCTAACTCTGTGTAAAGTCAAAATACTCTGGTAAAAGCAGTTCTAAATGATGAAATCCCCAGTACCCTTATGGTTAAGAACTGTTTGGATGGTTTCCCAACTGTTTTTCAAAGTGCACTTCAACATCTCAAACTCACTTTTGAAATTCCCATTGACTTGCATTGGGCAAAACTGAAGTTGAGTGAAACTCAATGAGTCTTAACTTCTATGTTGTGAAACCACTTGAAACACATCTGCGACATAGTTTTTACAGAAATGAACTGTTTTGAACAGTTTCCTGGTGGAAAACAAG
Source organism: Polypterus senegalus (assembly GCF_016835505.1). Classification (NCBI taxonomy): domain Eukaryota; kingdom Metazoa; phylum Chordata; class Cladistia; order Polypteriformes; family Polypteridae; genus Polypterus; species Polypterus senegalus. The sequence continues at coordinate 31,705 of NW_024386412.1, forward strand.
GCGTCACACATGTGTACACAAAGTGATTTTCAGGCCCTGAAAAGCGTTATGGTGAAATCAGGTTACCTTCAACTCTAACTCTGTGGAAAGTCAAAATACTCTGGTAAAAGCAGTTCTAAATGATGAAATCCCCAGTACCCTTATGGTTAAGAACTGTTTGGATGGTTTCCCAACTGTTTTTCAAAGTGCACTTCAACATCTCAAACTCACTTTTGAAATTCCATTGACTTGCATTGGGCAAAACTGAAGTTGAGTGAAACTCAATGAGTCTTAACTTCTATGTTGTGAAACCACTTGAAACACATCTGCGACATAGTTTTTACAGAAATGAACTGTTTTGAACAGTTTCCTGGTGGAAAACAAGGCGTCACACATGTGTACACAAAGTTATTTTCAGGCCCTGAAACGCGTTATGGTGAAATTCAGGTTACCTTCAACTCTAACGCTGTGTAAAGTCAAAATACTCTGGTAAAAGCAGTTCTAAATGATGAAATCCCCAGTACCCTTATGGTTAAGAACTGTTTGGATGGTTTCCCAACTGTTTTTCAAAGTGCACTTCAACATCTCAAACTCACTTTTTGAAATCCCCATTGACTTGCATGGGACAAAACTGAAGTTGAGTGAAACTCAATGAGTCTTAACTTCTATGTTGTGAAACCACTTGAAACACATCTGCGACATAGTTTTTACAGAAATGAACTGTTTTGAACAGTTTCCTGGTGGAAAACAAGGCGTCACACATGTGTACACAAAGTTATTTTCAGGCCCTGAAACGCGTTATGGTGAAATAAGGTTACCTTCAACTCTAACGCTGTGTAAAGTCAAAATACTCTGGTAAAAGCAGTTCTAAATGATGAAATCCCCAGTACCCTTATGGTTAAGAACTGTTTGGATGGTTTCCCAACTGTTTTCAAAGTGCACTTCAACATCTCAAACTCACTTTTGAAATCCCCATTAACTTGCATTGGGCAAAACTGAAGTTGAGTGAAACTCAATGAGTCTTAACTTCTATGTTGTGAAACCACTTGAAACACATCTGTGACATAGTTTTTTACAGAAATGAACTGTTTTGAACAGTTTCCTGGTGGAAAACAAGGCGTCACACATGTGTACACAAAGAGATTTTCAGGCCCTGAAACGTTATGGTGAAATAAGGTTACCTTCAACTCTAACTCTGTGTAAAGTCAAAATACTCTGGTAAAAGCAGTTCTAAATGATGAAATCCCCAGTACCCTTATGGTTAAGAACTGTTTGGATGGTTTCCCAAATGTTTTCAAAGTGCACTTCAACATCTCAAACTCACTTTTGAAATCCCTATTGACTTGCATTGGGCAAAACTGAAGTTGAGTGAAACTCAATGAGTCTTAACTTCTATGTTGTGAAACCACTTGAAAAACATCAGCGACATAGTTTTTTACAGAAATGAACTGTTTTGAACAGTTTCCTGGTGGAAAACAAGGCGTCACACATGTGTACACAAAGTTATTTTCAGGCCCTGAAACGCGTTATGGTGAAATAAGGTTACCTTCAACTCTAACTCTGTGTAAAGTCAAAATACTCTGGTAAAAGCAGTTCTAAATGATGAAATCCCCAGTACCCTTATGGTTAAGAACTGTTTGGATGGTTTCCCAACTGTTTTCAAAGTGCACTTCAACATCTTAAACTCACCTTTTGAAATCCCCATTAACTTGCATTGGGCAAAAACTGAAGTTGAGTGAAACTCAATGAGTCTTAACTTCTATGTTGTGAAACCACTTGAAACACATCTGTGACATAGTTTTTTACAGAAATGAACTGTTTTGAACAGTTTCCTGGTGGAAAACAAGGCGTCACACATGTGTACACAAAGTGATTTTCAGGCCCTGAAACGCGTTATGGTGAAATCAGGTTACCTTCAACTCTAACTCTGTGGAAAGTCAAAATACTCTGGTAAAAGCAGTTCTAAATGATGAAATCCCCAGTACCCTTATGGTTAAGAACTGTTTGGATGGTTTCCCACTGTTTTCAAAGTGCAATTCAACATCTCAAACTCAACGTTTGAAATTCCTATTGAGTTGCATTGGGCAAAAACTGAAGTTGAGTTAAACTCAATGAGTCTTAACTTCTATGTTGTGAAACCACTTGAAACACATCTGCGACATAGTTTTTACAGAAATGAACTGTTTTGAACAGTTTCCTGGTGGAAAACAAGCGTCACACATGTGTACACAAAGTTATTTTCAGGCCCTGAAACGTTATGGTGAAATAAGGTTACCTTCAACTCTAACGCTGTGTAAAGTCAAAATACTCTGGTAAAAGCAGTTCTAAATGATGAAATCCCCAGTACCCTTATGGTTAAGAACTGTTTGGATGGTTTCCCCACTGTTTTTCAAAGTGCAATTCAACATCTCAAACTCACCTTTTGAAATTCCTATTGAGTTGCATTGGGCAAGAACTGAAGTTGAGTTAAATTTAATGAGTCTTAACTTCTATGTTGTGAAACCACTTAAAACACATCTGCGACATAGTTTTTTACAGAAATGAACTGTTTTGAACAGTTTCCTGGTGGAAAACAAGGCGTCACACATGTGTACACAAAGTTGTTTTCAGGCCCTGAAAAGTGTTATGGTGAATTCAGGTTACCTTCAACTCTAACTCTGTGGAAAGTCAAAATACTCTGGTAAAAGCAGTTCTAAATGATGAAACCCCAGTACCCTTATGGTTAAGAACTGTTTGGATGGTTTCCCAACTGTTTTTCAAAGTGCACTTCAACATCTCAAACTCACTTTTGAAATCCCCTTTGACTTGCATTGGGCAAAACTGAAGTTGAGTGAAACTCAATGAGTCTTAACTTCTATGTTGTGAAACCACTTGAAACACATCTGCGACATAGTTTTTTACAGAAATGAACTGTTTTGAACAGTTTCCTGGTGGAAAACAAGGCGTCACACATGTGTACACAAAGTTATTTTCAGGCCCTGAAACGCGTTATGGTGAAATAAGGTTACCTTCAACTCTAACGCTGTGTAAAGTCAAAATACTCTGGTAAAAGCAGTTCTAAATGATGAAATCCCCAGTACCCTTATGGTTAAGAACTGTTTGGATGGTTTCCCAACTGTTTTTCAAAGTGCACTTCAACATCTCAAACTCACCTTTTGAAATCCCATTAACTTGCATTGGACAAAACTGAAGTTGAGTGAAACTCAATGAGTCTTAACTTCTATGTTGTGAAACCACTTGAAACACATCTGCGACATAGTTTTTACAGAAATGAACTGTTTTGAACAGTTTCCTGGTGGAAAACAAGGCGTCACACATGTGTACACAAAGTGATTTTCAGGCCCTGAAACGCGTTATGGTGAAATAAGGTTACCTTCAACTCTAACGCTGTGTAAAGTCAAAATACTCTGGTAAAAGCAGTTCTAAATGATGAAATCCCCAGTACCCTTATGGTTAAGAACTGTTTGGATGGTTTCCCAACTGTTTTCAAAGTGCACTTCAACATCTCAAACTCACTTTTGAAATCCTATTGACTTGCATTGGGCAAAACTGAAGTTGAGTGAAACTCAATGAGTCTTAACTTCTATGTTGTGAAACCACTTGAAACACATCTGCGACATAGTTTTTACAGAAATGAACTGTTTTGAACAGTTTCCTGGTGGAAAACAAGGCGTCACACATGTGTACACAAAGTGATTTTCAGGCCCTGAAAAACGTTATGGTGAAATAAGGTTACCTTCAACTCTAACTCTGTGTAAAGTCAAAATACTCTGGTAAAAGCAGTTCTAAATGATGAAATCCCCAGTACCCTTATGGTTAAGAACTGTTTGGATGGTTTCCCAACTGTTTTTCAAAGTGCACTTCAACATCTCAAACTCACTTTTGAAATCCTATTGACTTGCATTGGGCAAAACTGAAGTTGAGTGAAACTCAATGAGTCTTAACTTCTATGTTGTGAAAACACTTGAAACACATCTGCGACATAGTTTTTACAGAAATGAACTGTTTTGAACAGTTTCCTGGTGGAAAACAAGGCGTCACACATGTGTACACAAAGTTATTTTCAGGCCCTGAAACGCGTTATGGTGAAATAAGGTTACCTTCAACTCTAACGCTGTGTAAAGTCAAAATACTCTGGTAAAAGCAGTTCTAAATGATGAAATCCCCAGTACCCTTATGGTTAAGAACTGTTTGGATGGTTTCCCAACTGTTTTCAAAGTGCACTTCAACATCTCAAACTCACTTTTGAAATCCCCATTAACTTGCAATGGACAAAACTGAAGTTGAGTGAAACTCAATGAGTCTTAACTTCTATGTTGTGAAACCACTTGAAACACATCTGCGACATAGTTTTTACAGAAATGAACTGTTTTGAACAGTTTCCTGGTGGAAAACAAGGCGTCACACATGTGTACACAAAGTGATTTTCAGGCCCTGAAACGCGTTATGGTGAAATAAGGTTACCTTCAACTCTAACGCTGTGTAAAGTCAAAATACTCTGGTAAAAGCAGTTCTAAATGATGAAATCCCCAGTACCCTTATGGTTAAGAACTGTTTGGATGGTTTCCCAACTGTTTTTCAAAGTGCACTTCAACATCTCAAACTCACTTTTGAAATCCCCATTAACTTGCATTGGGCAAAACTGAAGTTGAGTGAAACTCAATGAGTCTTAACTTCTATGTTGTGAAACCACTTGAAACACATCTGCGACATAGTTCTTTACAGAAATGAACTGTTTTGAACAGTTTCCTGGTGGAAAACAAGGCGTCACACATGTGTACACAAAAAGAATTTCAGGCCCTGAAACGCGTTATGGTGAAATAAGGTTACCTTCAACTCTAACGCTGTGTAAAGTCAAAATACTCTGGTAAAAGCAGTTCTAAATGATGAAATCCCCAGTACCCTTATGGTTAAGAACTGTTTGGATGGTTTCCCAACTGTTTTCAAAGTGCACTTCAACATCTCAAACTCACTTTTGAAATCCTATTAACTTGCAATGGACAAAACTGAAGTTGAGTGAAACTCAATGAGTCTTAACTTCTATGTTGTGAAACCACTTGAAACACATCTGTGACATAGTTTTTTACAGAAATGAACTGTTTTGAACAGTTTCCTGGTGGAAAACAAGGCGTCACACATGTGTACACAAAGTGAATTTTCAGGCCCTGAAAGCGTTATGGTGAATTCAGGTTACCTTCAACTCTAACTCTGTGGAAAGTCAAAATACTCTGGTAAAAGCAGTTCTAAATGATGAAATCCCCAGTACCCTTATGGTTAAGAACTGTTTGGATGGTTTCCCAACTGTTTTCAAAGTGCACTTCAACATCTCAAACTCACTTTTGAAATCCCTTTGACTTGCATTTGGCAAAACTGAAGTTGAGTGAAACTCAATGAGTCTTAACTTCTATGTTGTGAAACCACTTGAAAAACATCTGCGACATAGTTTTTACAGAAATGAACTGTTTTGAACAGTTTCCTGGTGGAAAACAAGGCGTCACACATGTGTACACAAAGTTATTTTCAGGCCCTGAAAGCGTTATGGTGAAATAAGGTTACCTTCAACTCTAACGCTGTGTAAAGTCAAAATACTCTGGTAAAAGCAGTTCTAAATGATGAAATCCCCAGTACCCTTATGGTTAAGAACTGTTTGGATGGTTTCCCAACTGTTTTTCAAAGTGCACTTCACATCTTAAACTCACTTTTTGAAATCCCCATTAACTTGCAATGGGCAAAACTGAAGTTGAGTGAAACTCAATGAGTCTTAACTTCTATGTTGTGAAACCACTTGAAACACATCTGTGACATAGTTTTTACAGAAATGAACTGTTTTGAACAGTTTCCTGGTGGACAACAAGTCGTCACACATGTGTACACAAAGTGAATTTCAGGCCCTGAAACGCGTTATGGTGATTTCAGGTTACCTTCAACTCTAACTCTGTGGAAAGTCAAAATACTCTGGTAAAAGCAGTTCTAAATGATGAAATCCCCAGTACCCTTATGGTTAAGAACTGTTTGGATGGTTTCCCAACTGTTTTTCAAAGTGCAATTCAACATCTCAAACTCACTTTTGAAATTCCTATTGAGTTGCATTGGGCAAAACTGAAGTTGAGTTAAATTTAATGAGTCTTAACTTCTATGTTGTGAAACCACTTGAAAAACATCTGCGACATAGTTTTTACAGAAATGAACTGTTTTGAACAGTTTCCTGGTGGAAAACAAGGCGTCACACATGTGTACACAAAGTTATTTTCAGGCCCTGAAACGCGTTATGGTGAAATAAGGTTACCTTCAACTCTAACGCTGTGTAAAGTCAAAATACTCTGGTAAAAGCAGTTCTAAATGATGAAATCCCCAGTACCCTTATGGTTAAGAACTGTTTGGATGGTTTCCCCACTGTTTTCAAAGTGCAATTCAACATCTCAAACTCACCTTTTGAAATTCCTATTGAGTTGCATTGGGCAAAACTGAAGTTGAGTTAAATTTAATGAGTCTTAACTTCTATGTTGTGAAACCACTTAAAACACATCTGCGACATAGTTTTTACAGAAATGAACTGTTTTGAACAGTTTCCTGGTGGAAAACAAGCCGTCACACATGTGTACACAAAGTTGTTTTCAGGTCTTGAAAAGTGTTATGATGAATTCAGGTTACCTTCAACTCTAACTCTGTGGAAAGTCAAAATACTCTGGTAAAAGCAGTTCTAAATGATGAAATCCCCAGTACCCTTATGGTTAAGAACTGTTTGGATGGTTTCCCAACTGTTTTCAAAGTGCACTTCAACATCTCAAACTCACTTTTGAAATCCCCTTTGACTTGCATTGGGCCAAATCTGAAGTTGAGTGAAACTCAATGAGTCTTAACTTCTATGTTGTGAAACCACTTGAAAAACATCAGCGACATAGTTTTTTACAGAAATGAACTGTTTTGAACAGTTTCCTGGTGGAAAACAAGGCGTCACACATGTGTACACAAAGTTATTTTCAGGCCCTGAAACGCGTTATGGTGAAATAAGGTTACCTTCAACTCTAACGCTGTGTAAAGTCAAAATACTCTGGTAAAAGCAGTTCTAAATGATGAAATCCCCAGTACCCTTATGGTTAAGAACTGTTTGGATGGTTTCCCAACTGTTTTTCAAAGTGCACTTCAACATCTTAAACTCACTTTTGAAATCCCCATTAACTTGCAATGGACAAAACTGAAGTTGAGTGAAACTCAATGAGTCTTAACTTCTATGTTGTGAAACCACTTGAAACACATCTGCGACATAGTTTTTTACAGAAATGAACTGTTTTGAACAGTTTCCTGGTGGAAAACAAGGCGTCACACATGTGTACACAAAGTTGAATTTTCAGGCCCTGAAACGCGTTATGGTGAAATAAGGTTACCTTCAACTCTAACGCTGTGTAAAGTCAAAATACTCTGGTAAAAGCAGTTCTAAATGATGAAATCCCCAGTACCCTTATGGTTAAGAACTGTTTGGATGGTTTCCCAACTGTTTTCAAAGTGCACTTCAACATCTCAAACTCACTGTTTGAAATCCCTATTAACTTGCATTGGGCAAAACTGAAGTTGAGTGAAACTCAATGAGTCTTAACTTCTATGTTGTGAAACCACTTGAAACACATCTGCGACATAGTTTTTTACAGAAATGAACTGTTTTGAACAGTTTCCTGGTGGAAAACAAGGCGTCACACATGTGTACACAAAGTTATTTTCAGGCCCTGAAAAGCGTTATGGTGAAATAAGGTTACCTTCAACTCTAACGCTGTGTAAAGTCAAAATACTCTGGTAAAAGCAGTTCTAAATGATGAAATCCCCAGTACCCTTATGGTTAAGAACTGTTTGGATGGTTTCCCAACTGTTTTTCAAAGTGCACTTCAACATCTCAAACTCACTTTTGAAATCCTATTGAGTTGCATTGGGCAAAACTGAAGTTGAGTGAAACTTAATGAGTCTTAACTTCTATGTTGTGAAACCACTTGAAACACATCTGCGACATAGTTTTTTACAGAAATGAACTGTTTTGAACAGTTTCCTGGTGGAAAACAAAGCGTCACACATGTGTACACAAAGTTATTTTCAGGCCCTGAAACGCGTTATGGTGAAATAAGGTTACCTTCAACTCTAACGCTGTGTAAAGTCAAAATACTCTGGTAAAAGCAGTTCTAAATGATGAAATCCCCAGTACCCTTATGGTTAAGAACTGTTTGGATGGTTTCCCAACTGTTTTTCAAAGTGCACTTCAACATCTCAAACTCACTTTTGAAATTCCTATTGAGTTGCATTGGGCAAAACTGAAGTTGAGTTAAATTTAATGAGTCTTAACTTCTATGTTGTGAAACCACTTGAAACACATCTGCGACATAGTTTTTTACAGAAATGAACTGTTTTGAACAGTTTCCTGGTGGAAAACAAGGCGTCACACATGTGTACACAAAGTTATTTTCAGGCCCTGAAACGAGTTATGGTGAATTCAGGTTACCTTCAACTCTAACGCTGTGTAAAGTCAAAATACTCTGGTAAAAGCAGTTCTAAATGATGAAATCCCCAGTACCCTTATGGTTAAGAACTGTTTGGATGGTTTCCCAACTGTTTTTCAAAGTGCAATTCAACATCTCAAACTCACTTTTGAAATCCTATTGAGTTGCATTGGGCAAAACTGAAGTTGAGTTAAAACTAATGAGTCTTAACTTCTATGTTGTGAAACCACTTGAAACACATCTGCGACATAGTTTTTACAGAAATGAACTGTTTTGAACAGTTTCCTGGTGGAAAACAAGGCGTCACACATGTGTACACAAAGTTATTTTCAGGCCCTGAAAGCGTTATGGTGAATTCAGGTTACCTTCAACTCTAACGCTGTGTAAAGTCAAAATACTCTGGTAAAAGCAGTTCTAAATGATGAAATCCCCAGTACCCTTATGGTTAAGAACTGTTTGGATGGTTTCCCAACTGTTTTCAAAGTGCACTTCAACATCTCAAACTCACTTTTGAAATTCCTATTGACTTGCATTGGGCAAAACTGAAGTTGAGTGAAACTCAATGAGTCTTAACTTCTATGTTGTGAAACCACTTGAAAAACATCAGCGACATAGTTTTTTACAGAAATGAACTGTTTTGAACAGTTTCCTGGTGGAAAACAAGGCGTCACACATGTGTACACAAAGTTATTTTCAGGCCCTGAAACGCGTTATGGTGAAATAAGGTTACCTTCAACTCTAACGCTGTGTAAAGTCAAAATACTCTGGTAAAAGCAGTTCTAAATGATGAAATCCCCAGTACCCTTATGGTTAAGAACTGTTTGGATGGTTTCCCAACTGTTTTCAAAGTGCACTTCAACATCTCAAACTCACTTTTGAAATCCCCATTAACTTGCATTGGGCAAAACTGAAGTTGAGTGAAACTCAATGAGTCTTAACTTCTATGTTGTGAAACCACTTGAAACACATCTGCGACATAGTTTTTTACAGAAATGAACTGTTTTGAACAGTTTCCTGGTGGAAAACAAGGCGTCACACATGTGTACACAAAGTGAATTTCAGGCCCTGAACCGCGTTATGGTGAAATAAGGTTACCTTCAACTCTAACGCTGTGTAAAGTCAAAATACTATCGTAAAACAGTTCTAAATGATGAAATCCCCAGTACCCTTATGGTTAAGAACTGTTTGGATGGTTTCCCAACTGTTTTTCAAAGTGCACTTCAACATCTTAAACTCACTTTTGAAATCCCTATTAACTTGCAATGGACAAAACTGAAGTTGAGTGAAACTCAATGAGTCTTAACTTCTATGTTGTGAAACCACTTGAAACACATCTGCGACATAGTTTTTTACAGAAATGAACTGTTTTGAACAGTTTCCTGGTGGAAAACAAGGCGTCACACATGTGTACACAAAGTTGTTTTCAGGCCCTGAAGCGTGTTATGGTGAATTCAGGTTACCTTCAACTCTAACTCTGTGGAAAGTCAAAATACTCTGGTAAAAGCAGTTCTAAATGATGAAATCCCAGTACCCTTATGGTTAAGAACTGTTTGGATGGTTTCCCAACTGTTTTTCAAAGTACACTTCAAATCTTAAACTCACTTTTGAAATCCCTTTGACTTGCATTGGCCAAATCTGAAGTTGAGTGAAACTCAATGAGTCTTAACTTCTATGTTGTGAAACCACTTGAAAAACATCAGCGACATAGTTTTTACAGAAATGAACTGTTTTGAACAGTTTCCTGGTGGAAAACAAGGCGTCACACATGTGTACACAAAGTTATTTTCAGGCCCTGAAACGCGTTATGGTGAAATAAGGTTACCTTCAACTCTAACGCTGTGTAAAGTCAAAATACTCTGGTAAAAGCAGTTCTAAATGATGAAATCCCCAGTACCCTTATGGTTAAGAACTGTTTGGATGGTTTCCCAACTGTTTTTCAAAGTGCACTTCACATCTTAAACTCACCTTTTGAAATCCCCATTAACTTGCAATGGAAAAACTGAAGTTGAGTGAAACTCAATGAGTCTTAACTTCTATGTTGTGAAACCACTTGAAACACATCTGTGACATAGTTTTTTACAGAAATGAACTGTTTTGAACAGTTTCCTGGTGGAAAACAAGCCGTCACACATGTGTACACAAAGTGATTTTCAGCCCTTGAAAAGCGTTATGGTGATTTCAGGTTACCTTCAACTCTAACTCTGTGGAAAGTCAAAATACTCTGGTAAAAGCAGTTCTAAATGATGAAATCCCCAGTACCCTTATGGTTAAGAACTGTTTGGATGGTTTCCCAACTGTTTTTCAAAGTGCACTTCAACATCTCATACTCACTTTTGAAATCCCATTGAGTTACATTGGGCAAAAACTGAAGTTGAGTTAAATTTAATGAGTCTTAACTTCTATGTTGTGAAACCACTTAAAACACATCTGCGACATAGTTTTTTACAGAAATGAACTGTTTTGAACAGTTTCCTGGTGGAAAACAAGGCGTCACACATGTGTACACAAAGTTATTTTCAGGCCCTGAAACGCGTTATGGTGAAATAAGGTTACCTTCAACTCTAACGCTGTGTAAAGTCAAAATACTCTGGTAAAAGCAGTTCTAAATGATGAAATCCCCAGTACCCTTATGGTTAAGAACTGTTTGGATGGTTTCCCAACTGTTTTTCAAAGTGCACTTCAACATCTCAAACTCACTTTTGAAATCCTATTGAGTTGCATTGGGCAAAAACTGAAGTTGAGTTAAACTCAATGAGTCTTAACTTCTATGTTGTGAAACCACTTGAAACACATCTGCGACATAGTTTTTACAGAAATGAACTGTTTTGAACAGTTTCCTGGTGGAAAACAAGCGTCACACATGTGTACACAAAGTTGTTTTCAGGCCCTTGAAGCGTTATGGTGAATTCAGGTTACCTTCAACTCTAACTCTGTGGAAAGTCAAAATACTCTGGTAAAAGCAGTTCTAAATGATGAAATCCCCAGTACCCTTATGGTTAAGAACTGTTTGGATGGTTTCCCAACTGTTTTTCAAAGTGCACTTCAACATCTCAAACTCACTTTTTGAAATCCCTATTGACTTGCATTGGGCAAAACTGAAGTTGAGTGAAACTCAATGAGTCTTAACTTCTATGTTGTGAAACCACTTGAAACACATCTGCGACATAGTTTTTTACAGAAATGAACTGTTTTGAACAGTTTCCTGGTGGAAAACAAGGCGTCACACATGTGTACACAAAGTGATTTTCAGGCCCTGAAGCGTTATGGTGAAATAAGGTTACCTTCAACTCTAACGCTGTGTAAAGTCAAAAAACTATGGTAAAAACAGTTCTAAATGATAAAATCCCCAGTACCCTTATGGTTAAGAACTGTTTGGATGGTTTCCCAACTGTTTTTCAAAGTGCACTTCAACATCTTAAACTCACTTTTGAAATCCCTATTAACTTGCAATGGACAAAACTGAAGTTGAGTGAAACTCAATGAGTCTTAACTTCTATGTTGTGAAACCACTTGAAACACATCTGTGACATAGTTTTTACAGAAATGAACTGTTTTGAACAGTTTCCTGGTGGAAAACAAGCGTCACACATGTGTACACAAAGTTGTTTTCAGGCCCTGAAAAGCGTTATGGTGAATTCAGGTTACCTTCAACTCTAACTCTGTGGAAAGTCAAAATACTCTGGTAAAAGCAGTTCTAAATGATGAAATCCCCAGTACCCTTATGGTTAAGAACTGTTTGGATGGTTTCCCAACTGTTTTCAAAGTGCACTTCAACATCTCAAACTCACTTTTGAAATCCTATTGAGTTGCATTGGGCAAAACTGAAGTTGAGTTAAACTTAATGAGTCTTAACTTCTATGTTGTGAAACCACTTGAAACACATCTGCGACATAGTTTTTACAGAAATGAACTGTTTTGAACAGTTTCCTGGTGGAAAACAAGGCGTCACACATGTGTACACAAAGTTATTTTCAGGCCCTGAAACGTGTTATGGTGAAATTCAGGTTACCTTCAACTCTAACTGTGTAAAGTCAAAATACTCTGGTAAAAGCAGTTCTAAATGATGAAATCCCCAGTACCCTTATGGTTAAGAACTGTTTGGATGGTTTCCCAACTGTTTTCAAAGTGCACTTCAACATCTCAAACTCACTTTTGAAATCCTATTGAGTTGCATTGGGCAAAACTGAAGTTGAGTTAAACTTAATGAGTCTTAACTTCTATGTTGTGAAACCACTTGAAACACATCTGCGACATAGTTTTTACAGAAATGAACTGTTTTGAACAGTTTCCTGGTGGAAAACAAGGCGTCACACATGTGTACACAAAGTTATTTTCAGGCCCTGAAACGCGTTATGGTGAATTCAGGTTACCTTCAACTCTAACGCTGTGTAAAGTCAAAATACTCTGGTAAAAGCAGTTCTAAATGATGAAATCCCCAGTACCCTTATGGTTAAGAACTGTTTGGATGGTTTCCCAACTGTTTTTCAAAGTGCACTTCAAAATCTCAAACTCACTTTTGAAATCCTATTGAGTTGCATTGGGCAAAACTGAAGTTGAGTGAAACTCAATGAGTCTTAACTTCTATGTTGTGAAACCACTTGAAACACATCTGCGACATAGTTTTTACAGAAATGAACTGTTTTGAACAGTTTCCTGGTGGAAAACAAGGCGTCACACATGTGTACACAAAGTTATTTTCAGGCCCTGAAACGCGTTATGGTGAAATAAGGTTACCTTCAACTCTAACGCTGTGTAAAGTCAAAATACTCTGGTAAAAGCAGTTCTAAATGATGAAATCCCCAGTACCCTTATGGTTAAGAACTGTTTGGATGGTTTCCCAACTGTTTTTCAAAGTGCACTTCAACATCTTAAACTCACCTTTTGAAATCCCCATTAACTTGCAATGGACAAAACTGAAGTTGAGTGAAACTCAATGAGTCTTAACTTCTATGTTGTGAAACCACTTGAAACACATCTGCGACATAGTTTTTTACAGAAATGAACTGTTTTGAACAGTTTCCTGGTGGAAAACAAGGCGTCACACATGTGTACACAAAGTGAATTTCAGGCCCTGAAACGCGTTATGGTGAAATAAGGTTACCTTCAACTCTAACGCTGTGTAAAGTCAAAATACTCTGGTAAAACAGTTCTAAATGATGAAATCCCCAGTACCCTTATGGTTAAGAACTGTTTGGATGGTTTCCCAACTGTTTTCAAAGTGCACTTCAACATCTCAAACTCACTTTTGAAATCCCCATTAACTTGCAATGGACAAAACTGAAGTTGAGTGAAACTCAATGAGTCTTAACTTCTATGTTGTGAAACCACTTGAAACACATCTGTGACATAGTTTTTTACAGAAATGAACTGTTTTGAACAGTTTCCTGGAGGAAAACAAGCGTCACACATGTGTACACAAAGAGAATTTCAGGCCCTGAAACGCGTTATGGTGAAATAAGGTTACCTTCAACTCTAACGCTGTGTAAAGTCAAAATACTCTGGTAAAACAGTACTAAATGATGAAATCCCCAGTACCCTTATGGTTAAGAACTGTTTGGATGGTTTCCCAACTGTTTTTCAAAGTGCACTTCACATCTTAAACTCACTTTTTGAAATCCCTATTAACTTGCAATGGACAAAACTGAAGTTGAGTGAAACTCAATGAGTCTTAACTTCTATGTTGTGAAACCACTTGAAACACATCTGTGACATAGTTTTTTACAGAAATGAACTGTTTTGAACAGTTTCCTGGTGGAAAACAAGCGTCACACATGTGTACACAAAGTTGTTTTCAGGCCCTTGAAAAGTGTTATGATGAATTCAGGTTACCTTCAACTCTAACTCTGTGGAAAGTCAAAATACTCTGGTAAAGCAGTTCTAAATGATGAAACTCCCAGTACCCTTATGGTTAAGAACTGTTTGGATGGTTTCCCAACTGTTTTTCAAAGTGCACTTCAACATCTCAAACTCACTTCTTGAAATCCCCTTTGACTTGCATTTGGCCAAACTGAAGTTGAGTGAAACTCAATGAGTCTTAACTTCTATGTTGTGAAACCACTTGAAAAAAATCAGCGACATAGTTTTTTACAGAAATGAACTGTTTTGAACAGTTTCCTGGTGGAAAACAAGGCGTCACACATGTGTACACAAAGTTATTTTCAGGCCCTGAAACGCGTTATGGTGAAATAAGGTTACCTTCAACTCTAACTGTGTAAAGTCAAAATACTCTGGTAAAAGCAGTTCTAAATGATGAAATCCCCAGTACCCTTATGGTTAAGAACTGTTTGGATGGTTTCCCAACTGTTTTTCAAAGTGCACTTCACATCTTAAACTCACTTTTTGAAATCCCCATTAACTTGCAATGGACAAAAACTGAAGTTGAGTGAAACTCAATGAGTCTTAACTTCTATGTTGTGAAACCACTTGAAACACATCTGTGACATAGTTTTTACAGAAATGAACTGTTTTGAACAGTTTCCTGGTGGAAAACAAGCTGTTACACATGTGTACACAAAGTGATTTTCAGGCCCTTGAAACGCGTTATGGTGAATTCAGGTTACCTTCAACTCTAACCTTTGGAAAGTCAAAATACTCTGGTAAAAGCAGTTCTAAATGATGAAATCCCCAGTACCCTTATGGTTAAGAACTGTTTGGATGGTTTCCCAACTGTTTTTCAAAGTGCAATTCAACATCTCAAACTCACTTTTGAAATTCCTATTGAGTTGCATTGGGCAAAACTGAAGTTGAGTTAAACTTAATGAGTCTTAACTTCTATGTTGTGAAACCACTTGAAACACATCTGCGACATAGTTTTTTACAGAAATGAACTGTTTTGAACAGTTTCCTGGTGGAAAACAAGGCGTCACACATGTGTACACAAAGTTATTTTCAGGCCCTGAAACGCGTTATGGTGAAATAAGGTTACCTTCAACTCTAACGCTGTGTAAAGTCAAAATACTCTGGTAAAAGCAGTTCTAAATGATGAAATCCCCAGTACCCTTATGGTTAAGAACTGTTTGGATGGTTTCCCAACTGTTTCTCAAAGTGCAATTCAACATCTCAAACTCAACTTTTGAAATCCTATTGAGTTGCATTGGGCAAAACTGAAGTTGAGTTAAACTAATGAGTCTTAACTTCTATGTTGTGAAACCACTTAAAACACATCTGCGACATAGTTTTTTACAGAAATGAACTGTTTTGAACAGTTTCCTGGTGGAAAACAAGCCGTCACACATGTGTACACAAAGTTGTTTTCAGGTCTTGAAAGTGTTATGATGAATTCAGGTTACCTTCAACTCTAACTCTGTGGAAAGTCAAAATACTCTGGTAAAGGCAGTTCTAAATGATGAAACCCCCAGTACCCTTATGGTTAAGAACTGTTTGGATGGTTTCCCAACTGTTTTTCAAAGTGCACTTCAACATCTCAAACTCACTTTTGAAATCCCCTTTGACTTGCATTGGGCCAAATCTAAAGTTGAGTGAAACTCAATGAGTCTTAACTTCTATGTTGTGAAACCACTTGAAAAACATCAGCGACATAGTTTTTTACAGAAATGAACTGTTTTGAACAGTTTCCTGGTGGAAAACAAGGCGTCACACATGTGTACACAAAGTGATTTTCAGGCCCTGAAACGCGTTATGGTGAATTCAGGTTACCTTCAACTCTAACTCTGTGGAAAGTCAAAATACTCTGGTAAAAGCAGTTCTAAATGATGAAATCCCCAGTACCCTTATGGTTAAGAACTGTTTGGATGGTTTCCCAACTGTTTTCAAAGTGCACTTCAACATCTCAAAATCACTGTTTGAAATCCCTATTAACTTGCAATGGACAAAACTGAAGTTGAGTGAAACTCAATGAGTCTTAACTTCTATGTTGTGAAACCACTTGAAACACATCTGCGACATAGTTTTTTACAGAAATGAACTGTTTTGAACAGTTTCCTGGTGGAAAACAAGGCGTCACACATGTGTACACAAAGTTGTTTTCAGGTCTTGAAAGGTGTTATGATGAATTCAGGTTACCTTCAACTCTAACTCTGTGGAATGTCAAAATACTCTGGTAAAGGCAGTTCTAAATGATGAAACCCCAGTAACCTTATGGTTACCCCGACAGCAGCTGACTCAGGAACAGATCCGGCCACAACATGGCAAAGTCGTATAGCAGTCACATTCTTTTTTTGACTCCGTAACAAATCCGTCTGTATTCCGGCAAGCTCAGTTCGTGCTTCTGTGGGAGGGACAAATGGATCCGCCCACATTTCGTCATGTAGATTAATTGACAGTTCAATCTCTTTCCACGAGAGCTTGTTAACGTGAGCGTAACACGCTTATGTTTTGAGTTCGCTCAAATTTGCGCCACAACGAGCAGTCTGAAAACATTTACAGACAACGGAATTGTTTTTGGAGGAAGTGAGTCAAAATTCATTTTAACAGTTGTGAGAAGTTCAAATGCTTTTTATATATAGTTAGCACTGCTAATTATTTTTAATGTGTCGCTATCATAGCAGGTTAAGATGAAATGTAATGAATTATGTTAACATGTCACTGTAATCATTTTTAGTATTTGTACATATTTAGGCCGCAATGTTAAATTCATGTGCTGAATATTTTAGGCTCCACCAAATAAGGGTTAGTAGGCACTGTGTTCAAAATAATTTATTAAACGTTTTGTGTTAAACGTGGGCTTATTTCAGATACGCTAGAGAAAAAAAACGATTTAAGACATCATTATTTTCCTAACTTTTTGTTTTTCCCATGTAAGTGGCTTCGTTACCGCTGGAGAGGGTTACGTTAGTAAATCGTCAAAGCGCTGGGCTTTGTGAGATGTCAGAGGACCTACTAGTGAATCGAGCGCGACCGTCCGTTTGGGAAAAGAGGGTTGGGTGTTTGTCCAGCCAATACGGGGAAATGTGGTTTAGGCGAACCGCCAGTCATGAAACACTTTTAATTGAACGAACCTGCGCCTGTGGTAGTTTTAAACTTTTTCAGTGTCGGTTTAGTTTATGGAAGGTTACACAATTTAGTCTTTTCTGAGTTCTTCACTTTAATAAAGTGCTAGGATTCGGGTTGCACTCCTAATATTTGTACAAAAATTACATGATAAAAATATATAAACGATTTCTTTAATTTAGATACAAAAAGTACTAATGTTAATGTCTTTTTATTTAAAATATTTTAGCAGAATCCTGATGGGGATATATACTTTAACTAGCAACATTTATCAAGCATAATCTGTACATTACATGTATTTTCTCTGTCCTTTTAAAGTTAACGGTTGTGAATATTCAAATTAGAATGGTAAATATATATTCACATATATTGTATCTTGCTGGCTTCTGCTAAATAATAAAAAAAATCCTTGTAAATTATTAGTATCTTTTTTGTTATATTACAATTTAAGTGATATAGGTTACAATTTAACTGAGGGTGGCATGGCAGGAGTGCTGCCTCGCAGTAAAGAGACCACAGGGTTCACATCCCAGGTCCTCCCTCTGTGCAGTTTGCATGTTCTCCCCCCTGTCTACATGGGTTTCCACTGGGTACTCCAGTTTTCTCCCACAGTAAACAGACATGCAGATTAGGTGGATAAAATAAATTGTCCCTAGTGTATGGTTGGTGTGTCTGTTCACCCTGCAATGCACTGGCACCCTACTATCCAGGGTTTGTTCCTGCCTTTCACCCTATACTAGCCAGGATAGGCTCCAGCAACCCCCACAACACTGCTCATCGTGTTAGAAGATGACTGACTGACTGACAATTTAAGTGATATGGAGACATTTACCTGTCAGTAATGATTTCATTTATTATTTGTGGTGGCTTTTGTATAACCCTGGTACACGTTTAAAAAGCTGTTAACTAAATGTGTTTGTAGATCTGTTTTGTTTAAGCAAGGATCATCTGCAGTAGTAGTCTTTATTTCATTACCTCTTGCATTATTGCTGATAGGTAGTAGCTATTTTTGTCATTTTCTTATTTACTTAATGCAAACCAGGGTTGCATGTGCTGCTGGATCCTATTCCAATTAGCATTGGGCCAAAGGCAGGAACAAATCCAGGACAGGGCACCAGGGCTATTTTGTTTTAATGTCTACAGTAAAGATAACAGCATTTAATGTTTGAATTTTTTTTTTGTATAAATTAAAATGTGGAATTTAAACATTTTTTCTATGGCTAATGGATAAACTTGCTGCACATTGCAAACTACCATACAAAGCTTATCTTTAATCCATAGTCAAAAAAGCATTCTTGGTTTTATTAAAATGAGGGGTGAGGATGTGCTAGGTGGTATCACCTGCTGTTTAGGTAATGCATTTTGTGTGCAACATGTAAATATTATGTTTATTTTGAGCATTGTCTTTTTTTTCTTTTGCAGGATGTTTCTGGTAGTTCAGTTTTTAGATGAACAAAAAGCTGTGTCAGTTATACCACAGTCTTGGTACAGTGATGGCACAACCTTTTGGCCAAATTATAAGAGCAATCAAAGACTCAACAAAGCAGCAAGATATGCTGAGGAACCATGCCCTGACTGGACCAAGCATGATGTTAGAGTACTAAAGTCCTACGGTAATTGCAATGTTCAAGATAATGAGTCGTATGTCCCTGACTTGATCCCTTTCACCAGAGAAATATTGCTGTAAAATATTGATTTCTTGCTATGTTAATTTTTTTTAATAGAAAAGCAACAAACATTTGTCTAAGGCCTTATTTTCATGTTGCAATCATGTGATTTTTCACTGTCTCCAACCCTCATTTCCAACAACCATTATATCGTTCATACTAGTGTTCATGAGAAATCAGGGCCTAGTTCACACCTTTCACTAACATGCAACTCTAGTGATTATCCATCCATCATCCAAACCGCTATATCCTAACTACAGGGTCACGGGTGTCTGCTGCAGCCAATCCCAGCCAACACAGGCCGCAAGGCAGGAAATAAACCCTGGGCAGGTTGCCAGCCCACCGCAGGGCACACGCACACACTAGGGACAATTCAGAATCGCCAATGCACCTAACCTGCATGTCTTTGGACTGTGGGAGGAAACCCACGCAGACACGGGGAGAACATGCAAACTCCACGCAGGGAGGACCTGAGAAACGAACCCGGGTCTCCTAACAGCGAGGCAGCAGTGCTACCCACTGCGCCACCGTGCTGCCCTCTAGTGATTACATTTATCCAAATTGAAATTTACTCTTACTTTCTTACGTAGGTCTCTTACAATTTTTCCTAGTTTCACTTTGCTGGTTAAATGCTATGAAACTGTGATGCGATTACAAAAAAAGAAAATATGTGAATGCTAGATGTAAATGGGGCCTAGGTCGTAGTGATTTAAAAGATCACAGAAGTGATAATGTTATATTACATCACCTGATATTAACTTTTGAAATGCTTTTAGGAGATTACATGTCTGCATGGCAAGGGATGAAGAAGTCTTTGATTTGTCAAACTTCAGAATTGGATTCAGATGATGATGAGGATATAGGCAGGGTGAAAAGAGCTCCTAAACTAATGTAAGTTTGATTCAACTTCACATGTGTTTTATTGAATGTATGAAACGTTTGTTTTGAGTAATATATGCACATTTAATCTTCTGTAAACAGCCACTACTATGGTGACATGGACTGTGAAAGTGAACATGAAGACTTGGCTAATAAAACAAAAGTTCCCTTGACAAGATTTTCAAAACCTCAACAGTCAACTGGACCTTGCATGTTATCCCCACATTCTGCACCTCAGGTACCATCACCACCTTTACCATCTGTGCCACCTTGTTGCTCACCACCACATTCTTTGCTTCAGGTGCCACCTCCTTACCAGTCACTATTGCTCTCTGAAAATACATCTCAACAAATTTCCATGAGCCTTCCAAAACTGAAAAATACTTTTGAACTCTTCAAGCCTACTTACAGAGTGGATCGATGTGGAACAGAACCAATACCTTGCACTGGTAAGTTATGATCAGACTATTGATTGTACTTGTTTCACATATTCAACACATGTTTGAACATATCTATATGTTAGATACTTTATTAATCCCATATGGTATTTGTTGTCATGTTCATTTTGTGCCAGTATATTCCTTGATTTTTAGTGTTTTGGTTTTTAAGATGTTAAATTTTATATGTTCCAAAGGATGCTGTTTTAACATATATGAGAGTTATGTTTGCTCCAAAGTGCAAGAGTAGGATTCATTGCCTTTTCAAAGTATTCAAATGAATAGTATCATTTTTATATTTTGCTGGTATTTATTTTTCAGCTGCAGATCTTCATATCCTCACATTGCTTGAACATGTGAAGCACCAGCTGTCACAATTGGCTGTCATGATCAGTTCACTATCTGGTCGGCTAAACATTTAATGCTCACCTGATATGCCTGAGGAGGTCCAGTTTCCTTTGCAATCATTGGAGGAAGTGGGTGACTTTGAGGCCTGGTTGAAACAACCAACCAATGCTTTGAAGAAAAAGAACATGGTATGGATTGCAAAGCTAGACTTTGTTCTCTTTCTGGTTTTGTTTAACTTAAAATATTCACTTGGATTGTGTCATAATTTTAAACAATTACTAATTCTTTTGTACATAATAGGACAAGACCAAATCTAAACATTATATGCTAATCATAGGCAAAATAAGAAACTGTAGAATCAGTTATTTCTCAATGGAAAAATATTTTATGTTTCTAAATTAGTTCTAAGGTATGGTATGACATGGGTAGAATGTCTGAAATAAGTCTGCATTTTTTTTTTTTCTTCAGTAATTATTTATCATGGGTAAGTACTGTATGTTTTACACACAATACCCATGTGACTTTACAATTATTTGTGCATGGAGCTGTAATATTTACATAAGTGTCATCCCAAATTTGCACTAATATAGTTGTTTTAACTGTTAGATGGGTTATCTGTTACAGGATGTTTATTGTGTAAGGGACTATGTTTAGGAAAATATTTAATAGCTCTATAGTGTCCTACAGTTACAAGAAAACTTCCTTTTACAATAACAAGAGTTGCAAATGTAAATGATGTCATTTGAGCTTTCTGAACATTACAATCGATGAATTTTGTGCTTCCTTTGTTATATACTGTACTATTATTATTACAAAATTAATGTCTACTGGATTGAATTACATTTAACATTATGGTTAATTATGAAGCGAATATTCAGCTGTTTTTCTTTTTTTACTTCGGAAAGTGTAACTTTTTAGCAATACTTGTCAGAATGCCAATCACATCAAAGTCAAAAGACAAATGCTTCAGAGTGACCATTGATGCTGTTTCTGCATATATTTTAGTATTTTAATTCTAAAGTCACTGCCTGTATATTATCTTTTGTCCTTGTAGATTTTTGTAATGGCATCTATTGGAGGACAAGATACCAAGCATGTCACTTGGAATATTCTTTCACATATTTTTGAAGATGATGTTGCAAAAAAGATAAACTGGAAGGGAGTTAATGAAAACCGGGCCTTCAGTCAAATGTCAACCAGAACCCTTATGCATAAGTATCAAGAAATCCAATTTTATGAGATTAGTCTAATTGTATTAAGATATTACATTTTATGCCTTTGGTGGCTCAGTGATAGTGCTGCTGACTTGCAGTAAGGAGACCAGGGTTTGCCTCCTGGGTCCTCTTTGCGTGGAGTTAGCATGTTCTCCCTGTGTCTGCTCTAGTTTCCACCCACTGTTCAAAGGCATATAGGTTCAGTTTATTGTAAAATGGCCTTTGTGTGTGCTCGCTCAGTGATGGACTGGTGTCCTGTCCAGGGTTTGTTCCTGAATGTGCCCCAAAGCTAGCTGGTAAGCCTCCAGCCCCCCCATGACTCTGGTCTGAATTAAGCAGATTAGAAAATTACATATTTTAAGATATAGTATTTCAGATTTCTAGAAAATAGCAATTAATAAATAAAATAATTTTCCAGGTGTCTATCTAACACTTTCTGCTCCTTCTAAAACTCCTGCCACATTCTTAGGAGTTCTTGGAGTTTCCTCTACATCAAGAAAGAGCATTAGGAGTGGGTTTCAGGTTTTTATGCATTTATAACAAAGAATCATATATTTAAAATGAGCTAATTGCACTATTTTATTCTCAACCCCAAATAATAAGTAAAGAATTAGAGAAAAACTGCAACCTTAATTCAACGTTACAATTGAATTGTTGTCAATATTTCCATATTGATTATTTTTACACTTTCTCTACAAAAAAAGTCAGTCCACAATCTGTACACAGCCTTCATTGATCAGTATTAAAATAAGTTCACTAAAATCAAGCATAGATGATTTCATATCATTAGTCAAACTTGCTTCTCCTGTATTCAAAACATGTTGTTGTGTGGTCATTATGCAGTAATGCAGTGGTTCTCAAACAGAGGTGGGCCCCTAGTGGGTCCAAGTAACAAAATGGGGACGAAAGATGTGAAAAATAGAAAACAAGAATCGAAAATATGAAAAGTACATCTATTGAAACCAAAACAAATGAACTTAAACTACATTTTGATGCTAGAAAAATAACTATAGAGTTAGATAAATGTCGATAAGTTAAGTAGGTATAATAAAATATGCATCTATGATATATCATTAATTAAAAACAAATTGGTATTAGTGGGCTCCTTTCAAAAAACATTAGGGGTGCGATTAAAACTGTTATGAAAACTCGGGTCGCAAATACTTAAAGGTTGAGAAATGCTGCAGAAGTGCCAATCCTTATTTCACTATTTCTATTAGTGGAAAATGCCTTAAAGCAACTGTTTGCCATTTAATGTTTCTGGTAATTATTTTTCTGTGTTTGCCTGTAGGTGCAGTTCGCCAGAGTCAAGTGGCAGCCAAAGCTACAGATGTGGACATTAATAAATTTGCCATTAGATGGTTCAATTTGGCATCTGACCGTGGTGGTGGTCGCAAGGAGCGCTGCAGGAGAGTGCAGGCAGCAGTGCCTTCTGAATCAGGACTGATGTACATACACTTTAGTAGTCAAGTTTATTGTTGTTCTTACTGTTTTGGGTAGATTTCATCATTTTTGTACTTGCATCCTACACTTTTGTGTAAATGTGTTCATTTTATATTTCTATGTTTTAACCATGTTACTAGATATTTGAACTGTTTAAAATATATTGTATTAATTAACTGTATTAATATATTGTGTTTGTTTGTAATTGTAGTTACAGCTTTTGATCCATGCAACTGCACTGATTTTACATAACAAGACAATAAATAAACCAGTTATATACTCAAAGTTGTCATTCAGTTATTTTTCTCTTAGAATTTAAGTGTCTGGTATTAAAAGTTATGTAGGAGGGAATATGGACAAGAAAATACTATTTAACTCAACAGGGCATGTAGGTGATATTGCTATAAATTATGTCATGAGTTGCAGGTTTTTTCTTTTCTTTTTTTTTTCATGTTATGTGTTTGGAAAGTGCCACCAACAAAGGTATACTCCGCCAACTCAACTGGAGTTGAAGTAAGCTAGCATCTCTGTAGAATCATTTTTAGACCTTGATTAGTCCATTCCTTGATTTCCCGAGGCTGTTCTTATAGACCATGGCATAATTAGGTATAATTAAATATTAGGAGGATGACCCTGTGTTACTCTTTCATAAAGGCAAGATCATCATTTCATCTACATTCTTTCAACATTTCACCAGAAGTTAGCCCTGCTTGCCTTATCCAGATTAGAAGCTGAGGTAATTTCAAGAACTTGGCTCTACAGGGGCCAGATCTGGCACAGAGTCAGTCTGGGGCTGTAATGAATGTGTGCCAGAAAAGGCCCGGATTTTATGGTTAAGAACTGTTTGGATGGTTTCCCAACTGTTTTTCAAAGTGCACTTCAACATCTCAAACTCACTTTTTGAAATCCCCTATTGACTTGCATTGGAAAAAAACTGAAGTTGAGTTAAATTTAATGAGTCTTAACTTCTATGTTGTGAAACCACTTGAAACACATCTGCGACATAGTTTTTACAGAAATGAACTGTTTTGAACAGTTTCCTGGTGGAAAACAAGGCGTCACACATGTGTACACAAAGTTATTTTCAGGCCCTGAAACGCGTTATGGTGAAATAAGGTTACCTTCAACTCTAACGCTGTGTAAAGTCAAAATACTCTGGTAAAAGCAGTTCTAAATGATGAAATCCCCAGTACCCTTATGGTTAAGAACTGTTTGGATGGTTTCCCAACTGTTTTTCAAAGTGCACTTCAACATCTCATACTCACTTTTGAAATCCCCATTGACTTGCATTGGACAAAACTGAAGTTGAGTGAAACTCAATGAGTCTTAACTTCTATGTTGTGAAACCACTTGAAACACATCTGCGACATAGTTTTTTACAGAAATGAACTGTTTTAAACAGTTTCCTGGTGGAAAACAAGCCGTCACACATGTGTACACAAAGTTGTTTTCAGGCCCTGAAACGTGTTATGGTGAAATAAGGTTACCTTCAACTCTAACGCTGTGTAAAGTCAAAATACTCTGGTAAAAGCAGTTCTAAATGATGAAATCCCCAGTACCCTTATGGTTAAGAACTGTTTGGATGGTTTCCCAACTGTTTTTCAAAGTGCACTTCAACATCTCAAACTCACTTTTGAAATCCTATTGAGTTGCATTGGGCAAAAACTGAAGTTGAGTTAAATTTAATGAGTCTTAACTTCTATGTTGTGAAACCACTTAAAACACATCTGCGACATAGTTTTTTACAGAAATGAACTGTTTTGAACAGTTTCCTGGTGGAAAACAAGGCGTCACACATGTGTACACAAAGTTATTTTCAGGCCCTGAAACGCGTTATGGTGAAATAAGGTTACCTTCAACTCTAACGCTGTGTAAAGTCAAAATACTCTGGTAAAAGCAGTTCTAAATGATGAAATCCCCAGTACCCTTATGGTTAAGAACTGTTTGGATGGTTTCCCAACTGTTTTTCAAAGTGCACTTCAACATCTCAAACTCATTCTTTTGAAATCCCATTGACTTGCATTGGGCAAAACTGAAGTTGAGTGAAACTCAATGAGTCTTAACTTCTATGTTGTGAAACCACTTGAAACACATCTGCGACATAGTTTTTACAGAAATGAACTGTTTTGAACAGTTTCCTGGTGGAAAACAAGGCGTCACACATGTGTACACAAAGTGAATTTTCAGGCCCTGAAACGCGTTATGGTGAAATAAGGTTACCTTCAACTCTAACGCTGTGTAAAGTCAAAATACTCTGGTAAAGCAGTTCTAAATGATGAAATCCCCAGTACCCTTATGGTTAAGAACTGTTTGGATGGTTTCCCAACTGTTTTTCAAAGTGCACTTCAACATCTCAAACTCACTTTTGAAATCCCATTGACTTGCAATGGGCAAAACTGAAGTTGAGTGAAACTCAATGAGTCTTAACTTCTATGTTGTGAAACCACTTGAAACACATCTGTGACATAGTTTTTTACAGAAATGAACTGTTTTGAACAGTTTCCTGGTGGAAAACAAGCGTCACACATGTGTACACAAAGTGATTTTCAGGCCCTTGAAACGTGTTATGGTGAAATAAGGTTACCTTCAACACTAACGCTGTGTAAAGTCAAAATACTCTGGTAAAAGCAGTTCTAAATGATGAAATCCCCAGTACCCTTATGGTTAAGAACTGTTTGATGGTTTCCCAACTGTTTTTCAAAGTGCATTCAACATCTCAAACTCACTTTTGAAAATCCTATTGAGTTGCATTGGGCAAAACTGAAGTTGAGTTAAATTTAATGAGTCTTAACTTCTATGTTGTGAAACCACTTGAAACACATCTGCGACATAGTTTTTACAGAAATGAACTGTTTTGAACAGTTTCCTGGTGGAAAACAAGGCGTCACACATGTGTACACAAAGTGAATTTCAGGCCCTGAAACGCGTTATGGTGAAATAAGGTTACCTTCAACTCTAACGCTGTGTAAAGTCAAAATACTCTGGTAAAAGCAGTTCTAAATGATGAAATCCCCAGTACCCTTATGGTTAAGAACTGTTTGATGGTTTCCCAACTGTTTTTCAAAGTGCACTTCAACATCTCAAACTCACTTTTGAAATCCTATTGACTTGCATTGGACAAAACTGAAGTTGAGTGAAACTCAATGAGTCTTAACTTCTATGTTGTGAAACCACTTGAAACACATCTGCGACATAGTTTTTACAGAAATGAACTGTTTTGAACAGTTTCCTGGTGGAAAACAAGGCGTCACACATGTGTACACAAAGTTGTTTTCAGGCCCTGAAACGTTATGGTGAAATAAGGTTACCTTCAACTCTAACGCTGTGTAAAGTCAAAATACTCTGGTAAAAGCAGTTCTAAATGATGAAATCCCCAGTACCCTTATGGTTAAGAACTGTTTGGATGGTTTCCCAACTGTTTTTCAAAGTGCACTTCAACATCTCAAACTCACTTTTGAAATCCCTATTGACTTGCATTGGGCAAAACTGAAGTTGAGTGAAACTCAATGAGTCTTAACTTCTATGTTGTGAAACCACTTGAAACACATCTGCGACATAGTTTTTACAGAAATGAACTGTTTTGAACAGTTTCCTGGTGGAAAACAAGGCGTCACACATGTGTACACAAAGTTATTTTCAGGCCCTGAAACGCGTTATGGTGAAATAAGGTTACCTTCAACTCTAACGCTGTGTAAAGTCAAAATACTCTGGTAAAAGCAGTTCTAAATGATGAAATCCCCAGTACCCATATGGTTAAGAACTGTTTGATGGTTTCCCAACTGTTTTTCAAAGTGCACTTCAACATCTCAAACTCACTTTTGAAATCCCATTGACTTGCATTGGGCAAAACTGAAGTTGAGTTAAACTCAATGAGTCTTAACTTCTATGTTGTGAAACCACTTGAAACACATCTGCGACATAGTTTTTACAGAAATGAACTGTTTTGAACAGTTTCCTGGTGGAAAACAAGGCGTCACACATGTGTACACAAAGTGAATTTCAGGCCCTGAAACGCGTTATGGTGAAATAAGGTTACCTTCAACTCTAACGCTGTGTAAAGTCAAAATACTCTGGTAAAAGCAGTTCTAAATGATGAAATCCCCAGTACCCTTATGGTTAAGAACTGTTTGGATGGTTTCCCAACTGTTTTTCAAAGTGCACTTCAACATCTCAAACTCACTTTTTGAAATCCCCATTGACTTGCATTGGGCAAAACTGAAGTTGAGTTAAACTCAATGAGTCTTAACTTCTATGTTGTGAAACCACTTGAAACACATCTGCGACATAGTTTTTTACAGAAATGAACTGTTTTGAACAGTTTCCTGGTGGAAAACAAGGCGTCACACATGTGTACACAAAGTTGTTTTCAGGCCCTGAAACGTGTTATGGTGAAATAAGGTTACCTTCAACTCTAACGCTGTGTAAAGTCAAAATACTCTGGTAAAAGCAGTTCTAAATGATGAAATCCCCAGTACCCTTATGGTTAAGAACTGTTTGAATGGTTTCCCAACTGTTTTTCAAAGTGCACTTCAACATCTCAAACTCACTTTTGAAATCCTATTGAGTTGCATTGGGCAAAACTGAAGTTGAGTTAAATTTAATGAGTCTTAACTTCTATGTTGTGAAACCACTTGAAACACATCTGCGACATAGTTTTTTACAGAAATGAACTGTTTTGAACAGTTTCCTGGTGGAAAACAAGGCGTCACACATGTGTACACAAAGTGAATTTTCAGGCCCTGAAACGCTTATGGTGAAATAAGGTTACCTTCAACTCTAACGCTGTGTAAAGTCAAAATACTCTGGTAAAAGCAGTTCTAAATGATGAAATCCCCAGTACCCTTATGGTTAAGAACTGTTTGGATGGTTTCCCAACTGTTTTTCAAAGTGCACTTCAACATCTCAAACTCACTTTTGAAATCCTATTGACTTGCATTGGGCAAAACTGAAGTTGAGTTAAATTTAATGAGTCTTAACTTCTATGTTGTGAAACCACTTGAAACACATCTGCGACATAGTTTTTACAGAAATGAACTGTTTTGAACAGTTTCCTGGTGGAAAACAAGGCGTCACACATGTGTACACAAAGTTTTTACAGTAATGAACTGTTTTGAACAGTTTCCTGATGGAAAACAAGGCGTCACACATGTGTACACTAAGTGATTTTCAGCCCTTGAAACGCTTATGGTGAAATAAGGTTACCTTCAACTCTAACGCTGTGTAAAGTCAAAATACTCTGGTAAAAGCAGTTCTAAATGATGAAATCCCCAGTACCCTTATGGTTAAGAACTGTTTGATGGTTTCCCAACTGTTTTTCAAAGTGCACTTCAACATCTCAAACTCACTTTTGAAATCCTATTGAGTTGCATTGGGCAAAACTGAAGTTGAGTTAAATTTAATGAGTCTTAACTTCTATGTTGTGAAACCACTTGAAACACATCTGCGACATAGTTTTTTACAGAAATGAACTGTTTTGAACAGTTTCCTGGTGGAAAACAAGGCGTCACACATGTGTACACAAAGTGATTTTCAGGCCCTGAAACGCTGTTATGGTGAAATAAGGTTACCTTCAACTCTAACGCTGTGTAAAGTCAAAATACTCTGGTAAAAGCAGTTCTAAATGATGAAATCCCCAGTACCCTTATGGTTAAGAACTGTTTGATGGTTTCCCAACTGTTTTTCAAAGTGCACTTCAACATCTCAAACTCACTTTTGAAATCCTATTGACTTGCATTGGGCAAAACTGAAGTTGAGTTAAACTAATGAGTCTTAACTTCTATGTTGTGAAACCACTTGAAACACATCTGCGACATAGTTTTTACAGAAATGAACTGTTTTGAACAGTTTCCTGGTGGAAAACAAGGCGTCACACATGTGTACACAAAGTGAATTTCAGGCCCTGAAACGCTGTTATGGTGAAATAAGGTTACCTTCAACTCTAACGCTGTGTAAAGTCAAAATACTCTGGTAAAAGCAGTTCTAAATGATGAAATCCCCAGTACCCTTATGGTTAAGAACTGTTTGATGGTTTCCCAACTGTTTTTCAAAGTGCACTTCAACATCTCAAACTCACTTTTGAAATCCCATTACTTGCATTGGGCAAAACTGAAGTTGAGTTAAATTTAATGAGTCTTAACTTCTATGTTGTGAAACCACTTGAAACACATCTGCGACATAGTTTTTACAGAAATGAACTGTTTTGAACAGTTTCCTGGTGGAAAACAAGGCGTCACACATGTGTACACAAAGTGAATTTTCAGGCCCTGAAACGCGCTATGGTGAAATAAGGTTACCTTCAACTCTAACGCTGTGTAAAGTCAAAATACTCTGGTAAAAGCAGTTCTAAATGATGAAATCCCCAGTACCCTTATGGTTAAGAACTGTTTGATGGTTTCCCAACTGTTTTTCAAAGTGCACTTCAACATCTCAAACTCACTTTTGAAAATCCTATTGACTTGCATTGGGCAAAACTGAAGTTGAGTTAAATTTAATGAGTCTTAACTTCTATGTTGTGAAACCACTTGAAACACATCTGCGACATAGTTTTTTACAGAAATGAACTGTTTTGAACAGTTTCCTGGTGGAAAACAAGGCGTCACACATGTGTACACAAAGTGAATTTTCAGGCCCTGAAACGCTGCTATGGTGAAATAAGGTTACCTTCAACTCTAACGCTGTGTAAAGTCAAAATACTCTGGTAAAAGCAGTTCTAAATGATGAAATCCCCAGTACCCTTATGGTTAAGAACTGTTTGATGGTTTCCCAACTGTTTTTCAAAGTGCACTTCAACATCTCAAACTCACTTTTGAAATCCCATTGACTTGCATTGGGCAAAACTGAAGTTGAGTTAAACTCAATGAGTCTTAACTTCTATGTTGTGAAACCACTTGAAACACATTCTGCGACATAGTTTTTTACAGAAATGAACTGTTTTGAACAGTTTCCTGGTGGAAAACAAGGCGTCACACATGTGTACACAAAGTGAATTTTCAGGCCCTGAAACGCGTTATGGTGAAATAAGGTTACCTTCAACTCTAACGCTGTGTAAAGTCAAAATACTCTGGTAAAAGCAGTTCTAAATGATGAAATCCCCAGTACCCTTATGGTTAAAAACTGTTTGATGGTTTCCCAACTGTTTTTCAAAGTGCACTTCAACATCTCAAACTCACTTTTGAAATCCTATTGACTTGCATTGGGCAAAACTGAAGTTGAGTTAAATTTAATGAGTCTTAACTTCTATGTTGTGAAACCACTTGAAACACATCTGCGACATAGTTTTTACAGAAATGAACTGTTTTGAACAGTTTCCTGGTGGAAAACAAGGCGTCACACATGTGTACACAAAGTGAATTTCAGGCCCTGAAACGCTTATGGTGAAATAAGGTTACCTTCAACTCTAACGCTGTGTAAAGTCAAAATACTCTGGTAAAAGCAGTTCTAAATGATGAAATCCCCAGTACCCTTATGGTTAAGAACTGTTTGATGGTTTCCCAACTGTTTTTCAAAGTGCACTTCAACATCTCAAACTCACTTTTGAAATCCTATTGACTTGCATTGGGCAAAACTGAAGTTGAGTTAAACTTAATGAGTCTTAACTTCTATGTTGTGAAACCACTTGAAACACATCTGCGACATAGTTTTTACAGAAATGAACTGTTTTGAACAGTTTCCTGGTGGAAAACAAGGCGTCACACATGTGTACACAAAGTGATTTTCAGGCCCTGAAAACGTTATGGTGAAATAAGGTTACCTTCAACTCTAACGCTGTGTAAAGTCAAAATACTCTGGTAAAAGCAGTTCTAAATGATGAAATCCCCAGTACCCTTATGGTTAAGAACTGTTTGATGGTTTCCCAACTGTTTTTCAAAGTGCACTTCAACATCTCAAACTCACTTTTGAAATCCTATTGACTTGCATTGGGCAAAACTGAAGTTGAGTTAAATTTAATGAGTCTTAACTTCTATGTTGTGAAACCACTTGAAACACATCTGCGACATAGTTTTTACAGAAATGAACTGTTTTGAACAGTTTCCTGGTGGAAAACAAGGCGTCACACATGTGTACACAAAGTGAATTTCAGGCCCTGAAACGCGTTATGGTGAAATAAGGTTACCTTCAACTCTAACGCTGTGTAAAGTCAAAATACTCTGGTAAAAGCAGTTCTAAATGATGAAATCCCCAGTACCCTTATGGTTAAGAACTGTTTGATGGTTTCCCAACTGTTTTTCAAAGTGCACTTCAACATCTCAAACTCACTTTTGAAATCCCATTGACTTGCATTGGCAAAACTGAAGTTGAGTGAAACTCAATGAGTCTTAACTTCTATGTTGTGAAACCACTTGAAACACATCTGCGACATAGTTTTTACAGAAATGAACTGTTTTGAACAGTTTCCTGGTGGAAAACAAGGCGTCACACATGTGTACACAAAGTGTTTTCAGGCCCTGAAACGTGTTATGGTGAAATAAGGTTACCTTCAACTCTAACGCTGTGTAAAGTCAAAATACTCTGGTAAAAGCAGTTCTAAATGATGAAATCCCCAGTACCCTTATGGTTAAGAACTGTTTGATGGTTTCCCAACTGTTTTTCAAAGTGCACTTCAACATCTCAAACTCACTTTTGAAATCCTATTGACTTGCATTGGGCAAAACTGAAGTTGAGTGAAACTCAATGAGTCTTAACTTCTATGTTGTGAAACCACTTGAAACACATCTGCGACATAGTTTTTTACAGAAATGAACTGTTTTGAACAGTTTCCTGGTGGAAAACAAGGCGTCACACATGTGTACACAAAGTGATTTTCAGGCCCTGAAACGCTTATGGTGAAATAAGGTTACCTTCAACTCTAACGCTGTGTAAAGTCAAAATACTCTGGTAAAAGCAGTTCTAAATGATGAAATCCCCAGTACCCTTATGGTTAAGAACTGTTTGATGGTTTCCCAACTGTTTTTCAAAGTGCATTCAACATCTCAAACTCACTTTTGAAATCCTATTGAGTTGCATTGGGCAAAACTGAAGTTGAGTTAAATTTAATGAGTCTTAACTTCTATGTTGTGAAACCACTTGAAACACATCTGCGACATAGTTTTTTACAGAAATGAACTGTTTTGAACAGTTTCCTGGTGGAAAACAAGGCGTCACACATGTGTACACAAAGTGAATTTTCAGGCCCTGAAACGCTGCTATGGTGAAATAAGGTTACCTTCAACTCTAACGCTGTGTAAAGTCAAAATACTCTGGTAAAAGCAGTTCTAAATGATGAAATCCCCAGTACCCTTATGGTTAAGAACTGTTTGATGGTTTCCCAACTGTTTTTCAAAGTGCACTTCAACATCTCAAACTCACTTTTGAAATCCTATTGAGTTGCATTGGGCAAAACTGAAGTTGAGTTAAATTTAATGAGTCTTAACTTCTATGTTGTGAAACCACTTGAAACACATCTGCGACATAGTTTTTACAGAAATGAACTGTTTTGAACAGTTTCCTGGTGGAAAACAAGGCGTCACACATGTGTACACAAAGTGAATTTCAGGCCCTGAAACGCGTTATGGTGAAATAAGGTTACCTTCAACTCTAACGCTGTGTAAAGTCAAAATACTCTGGTAAAAGCAGTTCTAAATGATGAAATCCCCAGTACCCTTATGGTTAAGAACTGTTTGATGGTTTCCCAACTGTTTTTCAAAGTGCACTTCAACATCTCAAACTCACTTTTGAAATCCTATTGACTTGCATTGGGCAAAACTGAAGTTGAGTTAAACTCAATGAGTCTTAACTTCTATGTTGTGAAACCACTTGAAACACATCTGCGACATAGTTTTTACAGAAATGAACTGTTTTGAACAGTTTCCTGGTGGAAAACAAGGCGTCACACATGTGTACACAAAGTGAATTTTCAGGCCCTGAAACGCTGTTATGGTGAAATAAGGTTACCTTCAACTCTAACGCTGTGTAAAGTCAAAATACTCTGGTAAAAGCAGTTCTAAATGATGAAATCCCCAGTACCCTTATGGTTAAGAACTGTTTGATGGTTTCCCAACTGTTTTTCAAAGTGCACTTCAACATCTCAAACTCACTTTTGAAAATCCTATTGAGTTGCATTGGGCAAAACTGAAGTTGAGTTAAATTTAATGAGTCTTAACTTCTATGTTGTGAAACCACTTGAAACACATCTGCGACATAGTTTTTACAGAAATGAACTGTTTTGAACAGTTTCCTGGTGGAAAACAAGGCGTCACACATGTGTACACAAAGTGAATTTCAGGCCCTGAAACGCGTTATGGTGAAATAAGGTTACCTTCAACTCTAACGCTGTGTAAAGTCAAAATACTCTGGTAAAAGCAGTTCTAAATGATGAAATCCCCAGTACCCTTATGGTTAAGAACTGTTTGATGGTTTCCCAACTGTTTTTCAAAGTGCACTTCAACATCTCAAACTCACTTTTGAAATCCTATTGACTTGCATTGGGCAAAACTGAAGTTGAGTTAAACTCAATGAGTCTTAACTTCTATGTTGTGAAACCACTTGAAACACATCTGCGACATAGTTTTTACAGAAATGAACTGTTTTGAACAGTTTCCTGGTGGAAAACAAGGCGTCACACATGTGTACACAAAGTGATTTTCAGGCCCTGAAACGTGTTATGGTGAAATAAGGTTACCTTCAACTCTAACGCTGTGTAAAGTCAAAATACTCTGGTAAAAGCAGTTCTAAATGATGAAATCCCCAGTACCCTTATGGTTAAGAACTGTTTGATGGTTTCCCAACTGTTTTTCAAAGTGCACTTCAACATCTCAAACTCACTTTTGAAATCCTATTGACTTGCATTGGGCCAAATACTGAAGTTGAGTGAAACTCAATGAGTCTTAACTTCTATGTTGTGAAACCACTTGAAAAACATCAGCGACATAGTTTTTTACAGAAATGAACTGTTTTGAACAGTTTCCTGGTGGAAAACAAGGCGTCACACATGTGTACACAAAGTGAATTTCAGGCCCTGAAACGCTTATGGTGAAATAAGGTTACCTTCAACTCTAACGCTGTGTAAAGTCAAAATACTCTGGTAAAAGCAGTTCTAAATGATGAAATCCCCAGTACCCTTATGGTTAAGAACTGTTTGATGGTTTCCCAACTGTTTTTCAAAGTGCACTTCAACATCTCAAACTCACTTTTGAAATCCTATTGACTTGCATTGGGCAAAACTGAAGTTGAGTTAAATTTAATGAGTCTTAACTTCTATGTTGTGAAACCACTTGAAACACATCTGCGACATAGTTTTTTACAGAAATGAACTGTTTTGAACAGTTTCCTGGTGGAAAACAAGCCGTCACACATGTGTACACAAAGTGATTTTCAGGCCCTGAAACGCTTATGGTGAAATAAGGTTACCTTCAACTCTAACGCTGTGTAAAGTCAAAATACTCTGGTAAAAGCAGTTCTAAATGATGAAATCCCCAGTACCCTTATGGTTAAGAACTGTTTGATGGTTTCCCAACTGTTTTTCAAAGTGCACTTCAACATCTCAAACTCACTTTTGAAATTCCTATTGACTTGCATTGGGCAAAAACTGAAGTTGAGTGAAACTCAATGAGTCTTAACTTCTATGTTGTGAAACCACTTGAAACACATCTGACATAGTTTTTACAGAAATGAACTGTTTTGAACAGTTTCCTGGTGGAAAACAAGGCGTCACACATGTGTACACAAAGTTATTTTCAGGCCCTGAAACGTGTTATGGTGAAATAAGGTTACCTTCAACTCTAACGCTGTGTAAAGTCAAAATACTCTGGTAAAAGCAGTTCTAAATGATGAAATCCCCAGTACCCTTATGGTTAAGAACTGTTTGATGGTTTCCCAACTGTTTTTCAAAGTGCACTTCAACATCTCAAACTCACTTTTGAAAATCCTATTGACTTGCATTGGGCAAAACTGAAGTTGAGTTAAATTTAATGAGTCTTAACTTCTATGTTGTGAAACCACTTGAAACACATCTGCGACATAGTTTTTACAGAAATGAACTGTTTTGAACAGTTTCCTGGTGGAAAACAAGGCGTCACACATGTGTACACAAAGTGAATTTCAGGCCCTGAAACGCGTTATGGTGAAATAAGGTTACCTTCAACTCTAACGCTGTGTAAAGTCAAAATACTCTGGTAAAAGCAGTTCTAAATGATGAAATCCCCAGTACCCTTATGGTTAAGAACTGTTTGATGGTTTCCCAACTGTTTTTCAAAGTGCACTTCAACATCTCAAACTCACTTTTGAAATCCTATTGACTTGCATTGGCAAAACTGAAGTTGAGTGAAACTCAATGAGTCTTAACTGCTATGTTGTGAAACCACTTGAAACACATCTGCGACATAGTTTTTACAGAAATGAACTGTTTTGAACAGTTTCCTGGTGGAAAACAAGGCGTCACACATGTGTACACAAAGTTATTTTCAGGCCCTGAAACGCGTTATGGTGAAATAAGGTTACCTTCAACTCTAACGCTGTGTAAAGTCAAAATACTCTGGTAAAAGCAGTTCTAAATGATGAAATCCCCAGTACCCTTATGGTTAAGAACTGTTTGATGGTTTCCCAACTGTTTTTCAAAGTGCACTTCAACATCTCAAACTCACTTTTGAAATCCTATTGACTTGCATTGGGCAAAACTGAAGTTGAGTTAAACTCAATGAGTCTTAACTTCTATGTTGTGAAACCACTTGAAACACATCTGCGACATAGTTTTTACAGAAATGAACTGTTTTGAACAGTTTCCTGGTGGAAAACAAGGCGTCACACATGTGTACACAAAGTGATTTTCAGGCCCTGAAACGCGTTATGGTGAAATAAGGTTACCTTCAACTCTAACGCTGTGTAAAGTCAAAATACTCTGGTAAAAGCAGTTCTAAATGATGAAATCCCCAGTACCCTTATGGTTAAGAACTGTTTGATGGTTTCCCAACTGTTTTTCAAAGTGCACTTCAACATCTCAAACTCACTTTTGAAATCCTATTGACTTGCATTGGGCAAAACTGAAGTTGAGTTAAATTTAATGAGTCTTAACTTCTATGTTGTGAAACCACTTAAAACACATCTGCGACATAGTTTTTTACAGAAATGAACTGTTTTGAACAGTTTCCTGGTGGAAAACAAGGCGTCACACATGTGTACACAAAGTGATTTTCAGGCCCTGAAACGCGTTATGGTGAAATAAGGTTACCTTCAACTCTAACGCTGTGTAAAGTCAAAATACTCTGGTAAAAGCAGTTCTAAATGATGAAATCCCCAGTACCCTTATGGTTAAGAACTGTTTTTGATGGTTTCCCAACTGTTTTTCAAAGTGCACTTCAACATCTCAAACTCACTTTTGAAATCCTATTGACTTGCATTGGGCAAAACTGAAGTTGAGTTAAATTTAATGAGTCTAAACTTCTATGTTGTGAAACCACTTGAAACACATCTGCGACATAGTTTTTTACAGAAATGAACTGTTTTGAACAGTTTCCTGGTGGAAAACAAGGCGTCACACATGTGTACACAAAGTGAATTTCAGGCCCTGAAACGCTATGGTGAAATAAGGTTACCTTCAACTCTAACGCTGTGTAAAGTCAAAATACTCTGGTAAAAGCAGTTCTAAATGATGAAATCCCCAGTACCCTTATGGTTAAGAACTGTTTGATGGTTTCCCAACTGTTTTTCAAAGTGCACTTCAACATCTCAAACTCACTTTTGAAATCCTATTGACTTGCATTGGGCAAAACTGAAGTTGAGTTAAACTTAATGAGTCTTAACTTCTATGTTGTGAAACCACTTGAAACACATCTGCGACATAGTTTTTTACAGAAATGAACTGTTTTGAACAGTTTCCTGGTGGAAAACAAGGCGTCACACATGTGTACACAAAGTGAATTTTCAGGCCCTGAAACGCGTTATGGTGAAATAAGGTTACCTTCAACTCTAACGCTGTGTAAAGTCAAAATACTCTGGTAAAAGCAGTTCTAAATGATGAAATCCCCAGTACCCTTATGGTTAAGAACTGTTTGATGGTTTCCCAACTGTTTTTCAAAGTGCACTTCAACATCTCAAACTCACTTTTGAAATCCTATTGACTTGCATTGGGCAAAACTGAAGTTGAGTTAAATTTAATGAGTCTTAACTTCTATGTTGTGAAACCACTTGAAACACATCTGCGACATAGTTTTTACAGAAATGAACTGTTTTGAACAGTTTCCTGGTGGAAAACAAGGCGTCACACATGTGTACACAAAGTGAATTTTCAGGCCCTGAAACGCGCTATGGTGAAATAAGGTTACCTTCAACTCTAACGCTGTGTAAAGTCAAAATACTCTGGTAAAAGCAGTTCTAAATGATGAAATCCCCAGTACCCTTATGGTTAAGAACTGTTTGATGGTTTCCCAACTGTTTTTCAAAGTGCACTTCAACATCTCAAACTCACTTTTGAAATCCTATTGACTTGCATTGGGCAAAACTGAAGTTGAGTTAAACTAATGAGTCTTAACTTCTATGTTGTGAAACCACTTGAAACACATCTGCGACATAGTTTTTACAGAAATGAACTGTTTTGAACAGTTTCCTGGTGGAAAACAAGGCGTCACACATGTGTACACAAAGTGAATTTTCAGGCCCTGAAACGCTGTTATGGTGAAATAAGGTTACCTTCAACTCTAACGCTGTGTAAAGTCAAAATACTCTGGTAAAAGCAGTTCTAAATGATGAAATCCCCAGTACCCTTATGGTTAAGAACTGTTTGATGGTTTCCCAACTGTTTTTCAAAGTGCACTTCAACATCTCAAACTCACTTTTGAAATCCTATTGACTTGCATTGGGCAAAACTGAAGTTGAGTTAAACTTAATGAGTCTTAACTTCTATGTTGTGAAACCACTTGAAACACATCTGCGACATAGTTTTTACAGAAATGAACTGTTTTGAACAGTTTCCTGGTGGAAAACAAGGCGTCACACATGTGTACACAAAGTATTTTCAGGCCCTGAAACGTGTTATGGTGAAATAAGGTTACCTTCAACTCTAACGCTGTGTAAAGTCAAAATACTCTGGTAAAAGCAGTTCTAAATGATGAAATCCCCAGTACCCTTATGGTTAAGAACTGTTTGATGGTTTCCCAAACTGTTTATCAAAGTGCACTTCAACATCTCAAACTCACTTTTGAAATCCTATTGACTTGCATTGGGACTAAACTGAAGTTGAGTGAAACTTAATGAGTCTTAACTTCTATGTTGTGAAACCACTTGAAACACATCTGCGACATAGTTTTTACAGAAAGGAACTGTTTTGAACAGTTTCCTATTGGAAAACAAGGCGTCACACATGTGTACACAAAGTGATTTTCAGGCCCTGAAACGCTTATGGTGAAATAAGGTTACCTTCAACTCTAACGCTGTGTAAAGTCAAAATACTCTGGTAAAAGCAGTTCTAAATGATGAAATCCCCAGTACCCTTATGGTTAAGAACTGTTTGATGGTTTCCCAACTGTTTTTCAAAGTGCACTTCAACATCTCAAACTCACTTTTGAAATCCATTGACTTGCATTGGGCAAAACTGAAGTTGAGTTAAACTTAATGAGTCTTAACTTCTATGTTGTGAAACCACTTGAAACACATCTGCGACATAGTTTTTACAGAAATGAACTGTTTTGAACAGTTTCCTGGTGGAAAACAAGGCGTCACACATGTGTACACAAAGTGATTTTCAGGCCCTGAAACGCTTATGGTGAAATAAGGTTACCTTCAACTCTAACGCTGTGTAAAGTCAAAATACTCTGGTAAAAGCAGTTCTAAATGATGAAATCCCCAGTACCCTTATGGTTAAGAACTGTTTGATGGTTTCCCAACTGTTTTTCAAAGTGCACTTCAACATCTCAAACTCACTTTTGAAATCCTATTGACTTGCATTGGGCAAAACTGAAGTTGAGTTAAACTCAATGAGTCTTAACTTCTATGTTGTGAAACCACTTGAAACACATCTGCGACATAGTTTTTACAGAAATGAACTGTTTTGAACAGTTTCCTGGTGGAAAACAAGGCGTCACACATGTGTACACAAAGTGAATTTTCAGGCCCTGAAACGCTGCTATGGTGAAATAAGGTTACCTTCAACTCTAACGCTGTGTAAAGTCAAAATACTCTGGTAAAAGCAGTTCTAAATGATGAAATCCCCAGTACCCTTATGGTTAAGAACTGTTTGATGGTTTCCCAACTGTTTTTCAAAGTGCACTTCAACATCTCAAACTCACTTTTGAAATCCCCATTGACTTGCATTGGGCAAAACTGAAGTTGAGTTAAACTCAATGAGTCTTAACTTCTATGTTGTGAAACCACTTGAAACACATCTGCGACATAGTTTTTACAGAAATGAACTGTTTTGAACAGTTTCCTGGTGGAAAACAAGGCGTCACACATGTGTACACAAAGTATTTTCAGGCCCTGAAACGCTTATGGTGAAATAAGGTTACCTTCAACTCTAACGCTGTGTAAAGTCAAAATACTCTGGTAAAAGCAGTTCTAAATGATGAAATCCCCAGTACCCTTATGGTTAAGAACTGTTTGATGGTTTCCCAACTGTTTTTCAAAGTGCACTTCAACATCTCAAACTCACTTTTGAAATCCTATTGACTTGCATTGGGCAAAACTGAAGTTGAGTTAAACTCAATGAGTCTTAACTTCTATGTTGTGAAACCACTTGAAACACATCTGCGACATAGTTTTTACAGAAATGAACTGTTTTGAACAGTTTCCTGGTGGAAAACAAGGCGTCACACATGTGTACACAAAGTGATTTTCAGGCCCTGAAACGCTTATGGTGAAATAAGGTTACCTTCAACTCTAACGCTGTGTAAAGTCAAAATACTCTGGTAAAAGCAGTTCTAAATGATGAAATCCCCAGTACCCTTATGGTTAAGAACTGTTTGATGGTTTCCCAACTGTTTTTCAAAGTGCACTTCAACATCTCAAACTCACTTTTGAAATCCTATTGACTTGCATTGGGCAAAACTGAAGTTGAGTTAAATTTAATGAGTCTTAACTTCTATGTTGTGAAACCACTTGAAACACATCTGCGACATAGTTTTTACAGAAATGAACTGTTTTGAACAGTTTCCTGGTGGAAAACAAGGCGTCACACATGTGTACACAAAGTGATTTTCAGGCCCTGAAACGCTGTTATGGTGAAATAAGGTTACCTTCAACTCTAACGCTGTGTAAAGTCAAAATACTCTGGTAAAAGCAGTTCTAAATGATGAAATCCCCAGTACCCTTATGGTTAAGAACTGTTTGATGGTTTCCCAACTGTTTTTCAAAGTGCACTTCAACATCTCAAACTCACTTTTGAAATCCTATTGACTTGCATTGGGCAAAACTGAAGTTGAGTTAAATTTAATGAGTCTTAACTTCTATGTTGTGAAACCACTTGAAACACATCTGACATAGTTTTTACAGAAATGAACTGTTTTGAACAGTTTCCTGGTGGAAAACAAGGCGTCACACATGTGTACACAAAGTGATTTTCAGGCCCTGAAACGCTTATGGTGAAATAAGGTTACCTTCAACTCTAACGCTGTGTAAAGTCAAAATACTCTGGTAAAAGCAGTTCTAAATGATGAAATCCCCAGTACCCTTATGGTTAAGAACTGTTTGATGGTTTCCCAACTGTTTTTCAAAGTGCACTTCAACATCTCAAACTCACTTTTGAAATCCTATTGACTTGCATTGGGCAAAACTGAAGTTGAGTTAAACTCAATGAGTCTTAACTTCTATGTTGTGAAACCACTTGAAACACATCTGCGACATAGTTTTTACAGAAATGAACTGTTTTGAACAGTTTCCTGGTGGAAAACAAGGCGTCACACATGTGTACACAAAGTATTTTCAGGCCCTGAAACGTGTTATGGTGAAATAAGGTTACCTTCAACTCTAACGCTGTGTAAAGTCAAAATACTCTGGTAAAAGCACGTTCTAAATGATGAAATCCCCAGTACCCTTATGGTTAAGAACTGTTTGATGGTTTCCCAACTGTTTTTCAAAGTGCACTTCAACATCTCAAACTCACTTTTGAAAATCCTATTGACTTGCATTGGGCAAAACTGAAGTTGAGTTAAACTAATGAGTCTTAACTTCTATGTTGTGAAACCACTTGAAACACATCTGCGACATAGTTTTTACAGAAATGAACTGTTTTGAACAGTTTCCTGGTGGAAAACAAGGCGTCACACATGTGTACACAAAGTGAATTTCAGGCCCTGAAACGCTGCTATAGTGAAATAAGGTTACCTTCAACTCTAACGCTGTGTAAAGTCAAAATACTCTGGTAAAAGCAGTTCTAAATGATGAAATCCCCAGTACCCTTATGGTTAAGAACTGTTTGATGGTTTCCCAACTGTTTTTCAAAGTGCACTTCAACATCTCAAACTCACTTTTGAAATCCTATTGACTTGCATTGGGCAAAACTGAAGTTGAGTTAAATTTAATGAGTCTTAACTTCTATGTTGTGAAACCACTTGAAACACATCTGCGACATAGTTTTTACAGAAATGAACTGTTTTGAACAGTTTCCTGGTGGAAAACAAGGCGTCACACATGTGTACACAAAGTGATTTTCAGGCCCTGAACGCTGTTATGGTGAAATAAGGTTACCTTCAACTCTAACGCTGTGTAAAGTCAAAATACTCTGGTAAAAGCAGTTCTAAATGATGAAATCCCCAGTACCCTTATGGTTAAGAACTGTTTGATGGTTTCCCAACTGTTTTTCAAAGTGCACTTCAACATCTCAAACTCACTTTTGAAATCCTATTGACTTGCATTGGGCAAAACTGAAGTTGAGTTAAACTCAATGAGTCTTAACTTCTATGTTGTGAAACCACTTGAAACACATCTGCGACATAGTTTTTACAGAAATGAACTGTTTTGAACAGTTTCCTGGTGGACAACAAGGCGTCACACATGTGTACACAAAGTGATTTTCAGGCCCTGAAACGCGTTATGGTGAAATAAGGTTACCTTCAACTCTAACGCTGTGTAAAGTCAAAATACTCTGGTAAAAGCAGTTCTAAATGATGAAATCCCCAGTACCCTTATGGTTAAGAACTGTTTGATGGTTTCCCAACTGTTTTTCAAAGTGCACTTCAACATCTCAAACTCACTTTTGAAATCCTATTGACTTGCATTGGGCAAAACTGAAGTTGAGTTAAACTAATGAGTCTTAACTTCTATGTTGTGAAACCACTTGAAACACATCTGCGACATAGTTTTTACAGAAATGAACTGTTTTGAACAGTTTCCTGGTGGAAAACAAGGCGTCACACATGTGTACACAAAGTGAATTTTCAGGCCCTGAAACGCTGTTATGGTGAAATAAGGTTACCTTCAACTCTAACGCTGTGTAAAGTCAAAATACTCTGGTAAAAGCAGTTCTAAATG
Organism: Polypterus senegalus; assembly: GCF_016835505.1. Classification (NCBI taxonomy): domain Eukaryota; kingdom Metazoa; phylum Chordata; class Cladistia; order Polypteriformes; family Polypteridae; genus Polypterus; species Polypterus senegalus. The sequence goes on from NW_024386412.1 coordinate 74,532, forward strand.
ATGAAATCCCCAGTACCCTTATGGTTAAGAACTGTTTGATGGTTTCCCAACTGTTTTTCAAAGTGCACTTCAACATCTCAAACTCACTTTTGAAATCCCCTATTGACTTGCATTGGGCAAAACTGAAGTTGAGTTAAATTTAATGAGTCTTAACTTCTATGTTGTGAAACCACTTGAAACACATCTGCGACATAGTTTTTTACAGAAATGAACTGTTTTGAACAGTTTCCTGGTGGAAAACAAGGCGTCACACATGTGTACACAAAGTGATTTTCAGGCCCTGAAACGCTTATGGTGAAATAAGGTTACCTTCAACTCTAACGCTGTGTAAAGTCAAAATACTCTGGTAAAAGCAGTTCTAAATGATGAAATCCCCAGTACCCTTATGGTTAAGAACTGTTTGATGGTTTCCCAACTGTTTTTCAAAGTGCACTTCAACATCTCAAACTCACTTTTGAAATCCTATTGACTTGCATTGGGCAAAACTGAAGTTGAGTTAAACTCAATGAGTCTTAACTTCTATGTTGTGAAACCACTTGAAACACATCTGCGACATAGTTTTTACAGAAATGAACTGTTTTGAACAGTTTCCTGGTGGAAAACAAGGCGTCACACATGTGTACACAAAGTGATTTTCAGGCCCTGAAACGCGTTATGGTGAAATAAGGTTACCTTCAACTCTAACGCTGTGTAAAGTCAAAATACTCTGGTAAAAGCAGTTCTAAATGATGAAATCCCCAGTACCCTTATGGTTAAGAACTGTTTGATGGTTTCCCAACTGTTTTTCAAAGTGCACTTCAACATCTCAAACTCACTTTTGAAATCCTATTGACTTGCATTGGGCAAAACTGAAGTTGAGTTAAATTTAATGAGTCTTAACTTCTATGTTGTGAAACCACTTGAAACACATCTGCGACATAGTTTTTACAGAAATGAACTGTTTTGAACAGTTTCCTGGTGGAAAACAAGGCGTCACACATGTGTACACAAAGTGATTTTCAGGCCCTGAAACGCTTATGGTGAAATAAGGTTACCTTCAACTCTAACGCTGTGTAAAGTCAAAATACTCTGGTAAAAGCAGTTCTAAATGATGAAATCCCCAGTACCCTTATGGTTAAGAACTGTTTGATGGTTTCCCAACTGTTTTTCAAAGTGCACTTCAACATCTCAAACTCACTTTTGAAATCCCATTGACTTGCATTGGGCAAAACTGAAGTTGAGTTAAATTTAATGAGTCTAAACTTCTATGTTGTGAAACCACTTGAAACACATCTGCGACATAGTTTTTTACAGAAATGAACTGTTTTGAACAGTTTCCTGGTGGAAAACAAGCCGTCACACATGTGTACACAAAGTGATTTTCAGGCCCTGAAACGCTTATGGTGAAATAAGGTTACCTTCAACTCTAACGCTGTGTAAAGTCAAAATACTCTGGTAAAAGCAGTTCTAAATGATGAAATCCCCAGTACCCTTATGGTTAAGAACTGTTTGATGGTTTCCCAACTGTTTTTCAAAGTGCACTTCAACATCTCAAACTCACTTTTGAAATCCTATTGACTTGCATTGGGCAAAACTGAAGTTGAGTTAAACTCAATGAGTCTTAACTTCTATGTTGTGAAACCACTTGAAACACATCTGCGACATAGTTTTTACAGAAATGAACTGTTTTGAACAGTTTCCTGGTGGAAAACAAGGCGTCACACATGTGTACACAAAGTGAATTTTCAGGCCCTGAAACGCTGTTATGGTGAAATAAGGTTACCTTCAACTCTAACGCTGTGTAAAGTCAAAATACTCTGGTAAAAGCAGTTCTAAATGATGAAATCCCCAGTACCCTTATGGTTAAGAACTGTTTGATGGTTTCCCAACTGTTTTTCAAAGTGCACTTCAACATCTCAAACTCACTTTTGAAATCCTATTGACTTGCATTGGGCAAAACTGAAGTTGAGTTAAACTTAATGAGTCTTAACTTCTATGTTGTGAAACCACTTGAAACACATCTGACATAGTTTTTACAGAAATGAACTGTTTTGAACAGTTTCCTGGTGGAAAACAAGGCGTCACACATGTGTACACAAAGTGAATTTTCAGGCCCTGAAACGCTGCTATGGTGAAATAAGGTTACCTTCAACTCTAACGCTGTGTAAAGTCAAAATACTCTGGTAAAAGCAGTTCTAAATGATGAAATCCCCAGTACCCTTATGGTTAAGAACTGTTTGATGGTTTCCCAACTGTTTTTCAAAGTGCACTTCAACATCTCAAACTCACTTTTGAAATCCTATTGACTTGCATTGGGCAAAACTGAAGTTGAGTAAACTTAATGAGTCTTAACTTCTATGTTGTGAAACCACTTGAAACACATCTGCGACATAGTTTTTACAGAAATGAACTGTTTTGAACAGTTTCCTGGTGGAAAACAAGGCGTCACACATGTGTACACAAAGTGAATTTTCAGGCCCTGAAACGCTGTTATGGTGAAATAAGGTTACCTTCAACTCTAACGCTGTGTAAAGTCAAAATACTCTGGTAAAAGCAGTTCTAAATGATGAAATCCCCAGTACCCTTATGGTTAAGAACTGTTTGATGGTTTCCCAACTGTTTTTCAAAGTGCACTTCAACATCTCAAACTCACTTTTGAAATCCTATTGACTTGCATTGGGCAAAACTGAAGTTGAGTTAAACTAATGAGTCTTAACTTCTATGTTGTGAAACCACTTGAAACACATCTGCGACATAGTTTTTACAGAAATGAACTGTTTTGAACAGTTTCCTGGTGGAAAACAAGGCGTCACACATGTGTACACAAAGTGAATTTTCAGGCCCTGAAACGCGCTATGGTGAAATAAGGTTACCTTCAACTCTAACGCTGTGTAAAGTCAAAATACTCTGGTAAAAGCAGTTCTAAATGATGAAATCCCCAGTACCCTTATGGTTAAGAACTGTTTGATGGTTTCCCAACTGTTTTTCAAAGTGCACTTCAACATCTCAAACTCACTTTTGAAAATCCTATTGACTTGCATTGGGCAAAACTGAAGTTGAGTTAAACTCAATGAGTCTTAACTTCTATGTTGTGAAACCACTTGAAACACATCTGCGACATAGTTTTTACAGAAATGAACTGTTTTGAACAGTTTCCTGGTGGAAAACAAGGCGTCACACATGTGTACACAAAGTGATTTTCAGGCCCTGAAACGTTATGGTGAAATAAGGTTACCTTCAACTCTAACGCTGTGTAAAGTCAAAATACTCTGGTAAAAGCAGTTCTAAATGATGAAATCCCCAGTACCCTTATGGTTAAGAACTGTTTGATGGTTTCCCAACTGTTTTTCAAAGTGCACTTCAACATCTCAAACTCACTTTTGAAATCCTATTGACTTGCATTGGGCAAAACTGAAGTTGAGTTAAACTCAATGAGTCTTAACTTCTATGTTGTGAAACCACTTGAAACACATCTGCGACATAGTTTTTACAGAAATGAACTGTTTTGAACAGTTTCCTGGTGGAAAACAAGGCGTCACACATGTGTACACAAAGTGAATTTCAGGCCCTGAAACGCTTATGGTGAAATAAGGTTACCTTCAACTCTAACGCTGTGTAAAGTCAAAATACTCTGGTAAAAGCAGTTCTAAATGATGAAATCCCCAGTACCCTTATGGTTAAGAACTGTTTGATGGTTTCCCAACTGTTTTTCAAAGTGCACTTCAACATCTCAAACTCACTTTTGAAATCCCCTATTGACTTGCATTGGGCAAAACTGAAGTTGAGTTAAATTTAATGAGTCTTAACTTCTATGTTGTGAAACCACTTGAAACACATCTGCGACATAGTTTTTACAGAAATGAACTGTTTTGAACAGTTTCCTGGTGGAAAACAAGGCGTCACACATGTGTACACAAAGTGATTTTCAGGCCCTGAAACGCTGTTATGGTGAAATAAGGTTACCTTCAACTCTAACGCTGTGTAAAGTCAAAATACTCTGGTAAAAGCAGTTCTAAATGATGAAATCCCCAGTACCCTTATGGTTAAGAACTGTTTGATGGTTTCCCAACTGTTTTTCAAAGTGCACTTCAACATCTCAAACTCACTTTTGAAATCCTATTGACTTGCATTGGGCAAAACTGAAGTTGAGTTAAAACTCAATGAGTCTTAACTTCTATGTTGTGAAACCACTTGAAACACATCTGCGACATAGTTTTTTACAGAAATGAACTGTTTTGAACAGTTTCCTGGTGGAAAACAAGGCGTCACACATGTGTACACAAAGTGAATTTTCAGGCCCTGAAACGCTGTTATGGTGAAATAAGGTTACCTTCAACTCTAACGCTGTGTAAAGTCAAAATACTCTGGTAAAAGCAGTTCTAAATGATGAAATCCCCAGTACCCTTATGGTTAAGAACTGTTTGATGGTTTCCCAACTGTTTTTCAAAGTGCACTTCAACATCTCAAACTCACTTTTGAAATCCTATTGACTTGCATTGGGCAAAACTGAAGTTGAGTGAAACTCAATGAGTCTTAACTTCTATGTTGTGAAACCACTTGAAACACATCTGCGACATAGTTTTTACAGAAATGAACTGTTTTGAACAGTTTCCTGGTGGAAAACAAGGCGTCACACATGTGTACACAAAGTGAATTTTCAGGCCCTGAAACGCTGTTATGGTGAAATAAGGTTACCTTCAACTCTAACGCTGTGTAAAGTCAAAATACTCTGGTAAAAGCAGTTCTAAATGATGAAATCCCCAGTACCCTTATGGTTAAGAACTGTTTAATGGTTTCCCAACTGTTTTTCAAAGTGCACTTCAACATCTCAAACTCACTTTTGAAATCCTATTGACTTGCATTGGGCAAAACTGAAGTTGAGTGAAACTCAATGAGTCTTAACTTCTATGTTGTGAAACCACTTGAAACACATCTGCGACATAGTTTTTACAGAAATGAACTGTTTTGAACAGTTTCCTGGTGGAAAACAAGGCGTCACACATGTGTACACAAAGTGAATTTTCAGGCCCTGAAACGCTTATGGTGAAATAAGGTTACCTTCAACTCTAACGCTGTGTAAAGTCAAAATACTCTGGTAAAAGCAGTTCTAAATGATGAAATCCCCAGTACCCTTATGGTTAAGAACTGTTTGATGGTTTCCCAACTGTTTTTCAAAGTGCACTTCAACATCTCAAACTCACTTTTGAAATCCTATTGACTTGCATTGGGCAAAACTGAAGTTGAGTGAAACTCAATGAGTCTTAACTTCTATGTTGTGAAACCACTTGAAACACATCTGCGACATAGTTTTTTACAGAAATGAACTGTTTTGAACAGTTTCCTGGTGGAAAACAAGGCGTCACACATGTGTACACAAAGTGATTTTCAGGCCCTGAAACGTGTTATGGTGAAATAAGGTTACCTTCAACTCTAACGCTGTGTAAAGTCAAAATACTCTGGTAAAAGCAGTTCTAAATGATGAAATCCCCAGTACCCTTATGGTTAAGAACTGTTTGATGGTTTCCCAACTGTTTTTCAAAGTGCACTTCAACATCTCAAACTCACTTTTGAAATCCCATTGACTTGCATTGGGCAAAACTGAAGTTGAGTGAAACTCAATGAGTCTTAACTTCTATGTTGTGAAACCACTTGAAACACATCTGCGACATAGTTTTTACAGAAATGAACTGTTTTGAACAGTTTCCTGGTGGAAAACAAGGCGTCACACATGTGTACACAAAGTGAATTTCAGGCCCTGAAACGTTATGGTGAAATAAGGTTACCTTCAACTCTAACGCTGTGTAAAGTCAAAATACTCTGGTAAAAGCAGTTCTAAATGATGAAATCCCCAGTACCCTTATGGTTAAGAACTGTTTGATGGTTTCCCAACTGTTTTTCAAAGTGCACTTCAACATCTCAAACTCACTTTTGAAATCCTATTGACTTGCATTGGGCAAAACTGAAGTTGAGTGAAACTCAATGAGTCTTAACTTCTATGTTGTGAAACCACTTGAAACACATCTGCGACATAGTTTTTACAGAAATGAACTGTTTTGAAAGTTTCCTGGTGGAAAACAAGGCGTCACACATGTGTACACAAAGTGAATTTTCAGGCCCTGAAACGTTATGGTGAAATAAGGTTACCTTCAACTCTAACGCTGTGTAAAGTCAAAATACTCTGGTAAAAGCAGTTCTAAATGATGAAATCCCCAGTACCCTTATGGTTAAGAACTGTTTGATGGTTTCCCAACTGTTTTTCAAAGTGCACTTCAACATCTCAAACTCACTTTTGAAATCCTATTGACTTGCATTGGGCAAAACTGAAGTTGAGTGAAACTCAATGAGTCTTAACTTCTATGTTGTGAAACCACTTGAAACACATCTGCGACATAGTTTTTTACAGAAATGAACTGTTTTGAACAGTTTCCTGGTGGAAAACAAGGCGTCACACATGTGTACACAAAGTGAATTTCAGGCCCTGAAACGTGTTATGGTGAAATAAGGTTACCTTCAACTCTAACGCTGTGTAAAGTCAAAATACTCTGGTAAAAGCAGTTCTAAATGATGAAATCCCCAGTACCCTTATGGTTAAGAACTGTTTGATGGTTTCCCAACTGTTTTTCAAAGTGCACTTCAACATCTCAAACTCACTTTTGAAATCCTATTGACTTGCATTGGGCAAAACTGAAGTTGAGTTAAACTCAATGAGTCTTAACTTCTATGTTGTGAAACCACTTGAAACACATCTGCGACATAGTTTTTACAGAAATGAACTGTTTTGAACAGTTTCCTGGTGGAAAACAAGGCGTCACAAATGTGTACACAAAGTGAATTTTCAGGCCCTGAAACGCGTTATGGTGAAATAAGGTTACCTTCAACTCTAACGCTGTGTAAAGTCAAAATACTCTGGTAAAAGCAGTTCTAAATGATGAAATCCCCAGTACCCTTATGGTTAAGAACTGTTTGATGGTTTCCCAACTGTTTTTCAAAGTGCACTTCAACATCTCAAACTCACTTTTGAAATCCTATTGACTTGCATTGGGCAAAACTGAAGTTGAGTGAAACTCAATGAGTCTTAACTTCTATGTTGTGAAACCACTTGAAACACATCTGCGACATAGTTTTTTACAGAAATGAACTGTTTTGAACAGTTTCCTGGTGGAAAACAAGGCGTCACACATGTGTACACAAAGTGAATTTTCAGGCCCTGAAAGTGTTATGGTGAAATAAGGTTACCTTCAACTCTAACGCTGTGTAAAGTCAAAATACTCTGGTAAAAGCAGTTCTAAATGATGAAATCCCCAGTACCCTTATGGTTAAGAACTGTTTGATGGTTTCCCAACTGTTTTTCAAAGTGCACTTCAACATCTCAAACTCACTTTTGAAATCCTATTGACTTGCATTGGGCAAAACTGAAGTTGAGTGAAACTCAATGAGTCTTAACTTCTATGTTGTGAAACCACTTGAAACACATCTGCGACATAGTTTTTACAGAAATGAACTGTTTTGAACAGTTTCCTGGTGGAAAACAAGGCGTCACACATGTGTACACAAAGTGAATTTTCAGGCCCTGAAACGCTTATGGTGAAATAAGGTTACCTTCAACTCTAACGCTGTGTAAAGTCAAAATACTCTGGTAAAAGCAGTTCTAAATGATGAAATCCCCAGTACCCTTATGGTTAAGAACTGTGTTGATGGTTTCCCAACTGTTTTTCAAAGTGCACTTCAACATCTCAAACTCACTTTTGAAATCCCATTGACTTGCATTGGGCAAAACTGAAGTTGAGTGAAACTCAATGAGTCTTAACTTCTATGTTGTGAAACCACTTGAAACACATCTGCGACAAAGTTTTTTTACAGAAATGAACTGTTTTGAACAGTTTCCTGGTGGAAAACAAGGCGTCACACATGTGTACACAAAGTGATTTTCAGGCCCTGAAACGCGTTATGGTGAAATAAGGTTACCTTCAACTCTAACGCTGTGTAAAGTCAAAATACTCTGGTAAAAGCAGTTCTAAATGATGAAATCCCCAGTACCCTTATGGTTAAGAACTGTTTGATGGTTTCCCAACTGTTTTTCAAAGTGCACTTCAACATCTCAAACTCACTTTTGAAATCCTATTGACTTGCATTGGGCAAAACTGAAGTTGAGTTAAACTCAATGAGTCTTAACTTCTATGTTGTGAAACCACTTGAAACACATCTGCGACATAGTTTTTACAGAAATGAACTGTTTTGAACAGTTTCCTGGTGGAAAACAAGGCGTCACACATGTGTACACAAAGTGATTTTCAGGCCCTGAAACGCTGTTATGGTGAAATAAGGTTACCTTCAACTCTAACGCTGTGTAAAGTCAAAATACTCTGGTAAAAGCAGTTCTAAATGATGAAATCCCCAGTACCCTTATGGTTAAGAACTGTTTGATGGTTTCCCAACTGTTTTTCAAAGTGCACTTCAACATCTCAAACTCACTTTTGAAATCCTATTGACTTGCATTGGGCAAAACTGAAGTTGAGTTAAACTCAATGAGTCTTAACTTCTATGTTGTGAAACCACTTGAAACACATCTGCGACATAGTTTTTTACAGAAATGAACTGTTTTGAACAGTTTCCTGGTGGAAAACAAGGCGTCACACATGTGTACACAAAGTGATTTTCAGGCCCTGAAACGTGTTATGGTGAAATAAGGTTACCTTCAACTCTAACGCTGTGTAAAGTCAAAATACTCTGGTAAAAGCAGTTCTAAATGATGAAATCCCCAGTACCCTTATGGTTAAGAACTGTTTGATGGTTTCCCAACTGTTTTTCAAAGTGCACTTCAACATCTCAAACTCACTTTTGAAATCCCATTGACTTGCATTGGGCAAAAACTGAAGTTGAGTGAAACTCAATGAGTCTTAACTTCTATGTTGTGAAACCACTTGAAACACATCTGCGACATAGTTTTTTACAGAAATGAACTGTTTTGAACAGTTTCCTGGTGGAAAACAAGGCGTCACACATGTGTACACAAAGTATTTTCAGGCCTTGAAACGCGTTATGGTGAAATAAGGTTACCTTCAACTCTAACGCTGTGTAAAGTCAAAATACTCTGGTAAAAGCAGTTCTAAATGATGAAATCCCCAGTACCCTTATGGTTAAGAACTGTTTGATGGTTTCCCAACTGTTTTTCAAAGTGCACTTCAACATCTCAAACTCACTTTTGAAATCCTATTGACTTGCATTGGGACAAAACTGAAGTTGAGTTAAACTTAATGAGTCTTAACTTCTATGTTGTGAAACCACTTGAAACACATCTGCGACATATGTTTTTACAGAAATGAACTGTTTTGAACAGTTTCCTGGTGGAAAACAAGGCGTCACACATGTGTACACAAAGTGATTTTCAGGCCCTGAAACGCGTTATGGTGAAATAAGGTTACCTTCAACTCTAACGCTGTGTAAAGTCAAAATACTCTGGTAAAAGCAGTTCTAAATGATGAAATCCCCAGTACCCTTATGGTTAAGAACTGTTTGATGGTTTCCCAACTGTTTTTCAAAGTGCACTTCAACATCTCAAACTCACTTTTGAAATCCCCATTGACTTGCATTGGCAAAACTGAAGTTGAGTGAAACTCAATGAGTCTTAACTTCTATGTTGTGAAACCACTTGAAACACATCTGCGACATAGTTTTTACAGAAATGAACTGTTTTGAACAGTTTCCTGGTGGAAAACAAGCCGTCACACATGTGTACACAAAGTGATTTTCAGGCCCTGAAACGTGTTATGGTGAAATAAGGTTACCTTCAACTCTAACGCTGTGTAAAGTCAAAATACTCTGGTAAAAGCAGTTCTAAATGATGAAATCCCCAGTACCCTTATGGTTAAGAACTGTTTGAGTGGTTTCCCAACTGTTTTTCAAAGTGCACTTCAACATCTCAAACTCACTTTTGAAATCCTATTGACTTGCATTGGGCAAAACTGAAGTTGAGTGAAACTCAATGAGTCTTAACTTCTATGTTGTGAAACCACTTGAAACACATCTGCGACATAGTTTTTACAGAAATGAACTGTTTTGAACAGTTTCCTGGTGGAAAACAAGGCGTCACACATGTGTACACAAAGTGAATTTTCAGGCCCTGAAACGCGTTATGGTGAAATAAGGTTACCTTCAACTCTAACGCTGTGTAAAGTCAAAATACTCTGGTAAAAGCAGTTCTAAATGATGAAATCCCCAGTACCCTTATGGTTAAGAACTGTTTGATGGTTTCCCAACTGTTTTTCAAAGTGCACTTCAACATCTCAAACTCACTTTTGAAATCCTATTGACTTGCATTGGGCAAAACTGAAGTTGAGTGAAACTCAATGAGTCTTAACTTCTATGTTGTGAAACCACTTGAAACACATCTGCGACATAGTTTTTACAGAAATGAACTGTTTTGAACAGTTTCCAGGTGGAAAACAAGGCGTCACACATGTGTACACAAAGTTATTTTCAGGCCCTGAAACGCTGTTATGGTGAAATAAGGTTACCTTCAACTCTAACGCTGTGTAAAGTCAAAATACTCTGGTAAAAGCAGTTCTAAATGATGAAATCCCCAGTACCCTTATGGTTAAGAACTGTTTGATGGTTTCCCAACTGTTTTTCAAAGTGCACTTCAACATCTCAAACTCACTTTTGAAATCCCATTGACTTGCATTGGGCAAAACTGAAGTTGAGTGAAACTCAATGAGTCTTAACTTCTATGTTGTGAAACCACTTGAAACACATCTGCGACATAGTTTTTACAGAAATGAACTGTTTTGAACAGTTTCCTGGTGGAAAACAAGGCGTCACACATGTGTACACAAAGTGAATTTTCAGGCCCTGAAACGCGTTATGGTGAAATAAGGTTACCTTCAACTCTAACGCTGTGTAAAGTCAAAATACTCTGGTAAAAGCAGTTCTAAATGATGAAATCCCCAGTACCCTTATGGTTAAGAACTGTTTGATGGTTTCCCAACTGTTTTTCAAAGTGCACTTCAACATCTCAAACTCACTTTTGAAATCCTATTGACTTGCATTGGGCAAAACTGAAGTTGAGTTAAACTCAATGAGTCTTAACTTCTATGTTGTGAAACCACTTGAAACACATCTGCGACATAGTTTTTACAGAAATGAACTGTTTTGAACAGTTTCCTGGTGGAAAACAAGGCGTCACACATGTGTACACAAAGTGATTTTCAGGCCCTGAAACGTGTTATGGTGAAATAAGGTTACCTTCAACTCTAACGCTGTGTAAAGTCAAAATACTCTGGTAAAAGCAGTTCTAAATGATGAAATCCCCAGTACCCTTATGGTTAAGAACTGTTTGATGGTTTCCCAACTGTTTTTCAAAGTGCACTTCAACATCTCAAACTCACTTTTGAAATCCCATTGACTTGCATTGGCAAAACTGAAGTTGAGTGAAACTCAATGAGTCTTAACTTCTATGTTGTGAAACCACTTGAAACACATCTGCGACATAGTTTTTACAGAAATGAACTGTTTTGAACAGTTTCCTGGTGGAAAACAAGGCGTCACACATGTGTACACAAAGTGAATTTTCAGGCCCTGAAACGTGTTATGGTGAAATAAGGTTACCTTCAACTCTAACGCTGTGTAAAGTCAAAATACTCTGGTAAAAGCAGTTCTAAATGATGAAATCCCCAGTACCCTTATGGTTAAGAACTGTTTGATGGTTTCCCAACTGTTTTTCAAAGTGCACTTCAACATCTCAAACTCACTTTTGAAATCCTATTGACTTGCATTGGGCAAAACTGAAGTTGAGTTAAACTCAATGAGTCTTAACTTCTATGTTGTGAAACCACTTGAAACACATCTGCGACATAGTTTTTACAGAAATGAACTGTTTTGAACAGTTTCCTGGTGGAAAACAAGGCGTCACACATGTGTACACAAAGTGATTTTCAGGCCCTGAAACGTTATGGTGAAATAAGGTTACCTTCAACTCTAACGCTGTGTAAAGTCAAAATACTCTGGTAAAAGCAGTTCTAAATGATGAAATCCCCAGTACCCTTATGGTTAAGAACTGTTTGATGGTTTCCCAACTGTTTTTCAAAGTGCACTTCAACATCTCAAACTCACTTTTGAAATCCTATTGACTTGCATTGGGCAAAACTGAAGTTGAGTGAAACTCAATGAGTCTTAACTTCTATGTTGTGAAACCACTTGAAACACATCTGCGACATAGTTTTTTACAGAAATGAACTGTTTTGAACAGTTTCCAGGTGGAAAACAAGGCGTCACACATGTGTACACAAAGTTATTTTCAGGCCCTGAAACGCTTATGGTGAAATAAGGTTACCTTCAACTCTAACGCTGTGTAAAGTCAAAATACTCTGGTAAAAGCAGTTCTAAATGATGAAATCCCCAGTACCCTTATGGTTAAGAACTGTTTGATGGTTTCCCAACTGTTTTTCAAAGTGCACTTCAACATCTCAAACTCACTTTTGAAATCCCATTGACTTGCATTGGGCAAAACTGAAGTTGAGTGAAACTCAATGAGTCTTAACTTCTATGTTGTGAAACCACTTGAAACACATCTGCGACATAGTTTTTACAGAAATGAACTGTTTTGAACAGTTTCCTGGTGGAAAACAAGGCGTCACACATGTGTACACAAAGTGATTTTCAGGCCCTGAAACGCGTTATGGTGAAATAAGGTTACCTTCAACTCTAACGCTGTGTAAAGTCAAAATACTCTGGTAAAAGCAGTTCTAAATGATGAAATCCCCAGTACCCTTATGGTTAAGAACTGTTTGATGGTTTCCCAACTGTTTTTCAAAGTGCACTTCAACATCTCAAACTCACTTTTGAAATCCCATTGACTTGCATTGGGCAAAACTGAAGTTGAGTGAAACTCAATGAGTCTTAACTTCTATGTTGTGAAACCACTTGAAACACATCTGCGACATAGTTTTTACAGAAATGAACTGTTTTGAACAGTTTCCTGGTGGAAAACAAGGCGTCACACATGTGTACACAAAGTGATTTTCAGGCCCTGAAACGCGTTATGGTGAAATAAGGTTACCTTCAACTCTAACGCTGTGTAAAGTCAAAATACTCTGGTAAAAGCAGTTCTAAATGATGAAATCCCCAGTACCCTTATGGTTAAGAACTGTTTGATGGTTTCCCAACTGTTTTTCAAAGTGCACTTCAACATCTCAAACTCACTTTTGAAATCCTATTGACTTGCATTGGGCAAAACTGAAGTTGAGTTAAACTCAATGAGTCTTAACTTCTATGTTGTGAAACCACTTGAAACACATCTGCGACATAGTTTTTTACAGAAATGAACTGTTTTGAACAGTTTCCTGGTGGAAAACAAGGCGTCACACATGTGTACACAAAGTGATTTTCAGGCCCTGAAACGCGTTATGGTGAAATAAGGTTACCTTCAACTCTAACGCTGTGTAAAGTCAAAATACTCTGGTAAAAGCAGTTCTAAATGATGAAATCCCCAGTACCCTTATGGTTAAGAACTGTTTGATTGGTTTCCCAACTGTTTTTCAAAGTGCACTTCAACATCTCAAACTCACTTTTGAAATCCCCATTGACTTGCATTGGGCAAAACTGAAGTTGAGTGAAACTCAATGAGTCTTAACTTCTATGTTGTGAAACCACTTGAAACACATCTGCGACATAGTTTTTTACAGAAATGAACTGTTTTGAACAGTTTCCTGGTGGAAAACAAGGCGTCACACATGTGTACACAAAGTATTTTCAGGCCCTGAAACGTTATGGTGAAATAAGGTTACCTTCAACTCTAACGCTGTGTAAAGTCAAAATACTCTGGTAAAAGCAGTTCTAAATGATGAAATCCCCAGTACCCTTATGGTTAAGAACTGTTTGATGGTTTCCCAACTGTTTTTCAAAGTGCACTTCAACATCTCAAACTCACTTTTGAAATCCTATTGACTTGCATTGGGCAAAACTGAAGTTGAGTTAAACTCAATGAGTCTTAACTTCTATGTTGTGAAACCACTTGAAACACATCTGCGACATAGTTTTTACAGAAATGAACTGTTTTGAACAGTTTCCTGGTGGAAAACAAGGCGTCACACATGTGTACACAAAGTGATTTTCAGGCCCTGAAACGCGTTATGGTGAAATAAGGTTACCTTCAACTCTAACGCTGTGTAAAGTCAAAATACTCTGGTAAAAGCAGTTCTAAATGATGAAATCCCCAGTACCCTTATGGTTAAGAACTGTTTGATGGTTTCCCAACTGTTTTTCAAAGTGCACTTCAACATCTCAAACTCACTTTTGAAATCCCCATTGACTTGCATTGGGCAAAAACTGAAGTTGAGTGAAACTCAATGAGTCTTAACTTCTATGTTGTGAAACCACTTGAAACACATCTGCGACATAGTTTTTACAGAAATGAACTGTTTTGAACAGTTTCCTGGTGGAAAACAAGGCGTCACACATGTGTACACAAAGTTATTTTCAGGCCCTGAAACGCGTTATGGTGAAATAAGGTTACCTTCAACTCTAACGCTGTGTAAAGTCAAAATACTCTGGTAAAAGCAGTTCTAAATGATGAAATCCCCAGTACCCTTATGGTTAAGAACTGTTTGATGGTTTCCCAACTGTTTTTCAAAGTGCACTTCAACATCTCAAACTCACTTTTGAAAATCCTATTGACTTGCATTGGGCAAAACTGAAGTTGAGTTAAACTCAATGAGTCTTAACTTCTATGTTGTGAAACCACTTGAAACACATCTGCGACATAGTTTTTACAGAAATGAACTGTTTTGAACAGTTTCCTGGTGGAAAACAAGGCGTCACACAGTGTACACAAAGAGAATTTTCAGGCCCTGAAACGCGTTATGGTGAAATAAGGTTACCTTCAACTCTAACGCTGTGTAAAGTCAAAATACTCTGGTAAAAGCAGTTCTAAATGATGAAATCCCCAGTACCCTTATGGTTAAGAACTGTTTAATTGGTTTCCCAACTGTTTTTCAAAGTGCACTTCAACATCTCAAACTCACTTTTGAAATCCCCATTGACTTGCATTGGGCAAAACTGAAGTTGAGTGAAACTCAATGAGTCTTAACTTCTATGTTGTGAAACCACTTGAAACACATCTGCGACATAGTTTTTTACAGAAATGAACTGTTTTGAACAGTTTCCTGGTGGAAAACAAGGCGTCACACATGTGTACACAAAGATTATTTTCAGGCCCTGAAACGTGTTATGGTGAAATAAGGTTACCTTCAACTCTAACGCTGTGTAAAGTCAAAATACTCTGGTAAAAGCAGTTCTAAATGATGAAATCCCCAGTACCCTTATGGTTAAGAACTGTTTGATGGTTTCCCAACTGTTTTTCAAAGTGCACTTCAACATCTCAAACTCACTTTTGAAATCCTATTGACTTGCATTGGGCAAAACTGAAGTTGAGTTAAACTCAATGAGTCTTAACTTCTATGTTGTGAAACCACTTGAAACACATCTGCGACATAGTTTTTACAGAAATGAACTGTTTTGAACAGTTTCCTGGTGGAAAACAAGGCGTCACACATGTGTACACAAAGTGAATTTTCAGGCCCTGAAACGCGTTATGGTGAAATAAGGTTACCTTCAACTCTAACGCTGTGTAAAGTCAAAATACTCTGGTAAAAGCAGTTCTAAATGATGAAATCCCCAGTACCCTTATGGTTAAGAACTGTTTGATGGTTTCCCAACTGTTTTTCAAAGTGCACTTCAACATCTCAAACTCACTTTTGAAATCCCCATTGACTTGCATTGGGCAAAACTGAAGTTGAGTGAAACTCAATGAGTCTTAACTTCTATGTTGTGAAACCACTTGAAACACATCTGCGACATAGTTTTTACAGAAATGAACTGTTTTGAACAGTTTCCTGGTGGAAAACAAGGCGTCACACATGTGTACACAAAGTGTTTTCAGGCCCTGAAACGTGTTATGGTGAAATAAGGTTACCTTCAACTCTAACGCTGTGTAAAGTCAAAATACTCTGGTAAAAGCAGTTCTAAATGATGAAATCCCCAGTACCCTTATGGTTAAGAACTGTTTGATGGTTTCCCAACTGTTTTTCAAAGTGCACTTCAACATCTCAAACTCACTTTTGAAATCCCCTATTGACTTGCATTGGGCAAAACTGAAGTTGAGTGAAACTCAATGAGTCTTAACTTCTATGTTGTGAAACCACTTGAAACACATCTGCGACATAGTTTTTTACAGAAATGAACTGTTTTGAACAGTTTCCTGGTGGAAAACAAGGCGTCACACATGTGTACACAAAGTGATTTTCAGGCCCTGAAACGCTTATGGTGAAATAAGGTTACCTTCAACTCTAACGCTGTGTAAAGTCAAAATACTCTGGTAAAAGCAGTTCTAAATGATGAAATCCCCAGTACCCTTATGGTTAAGAACTGTTTGATGGTTTCCCAACTGTTTTTCAAAGTGCACTTCAACATCTCAAACTCACTTTTGAAATCCCCATTGACTTGCATTGGGCAAAACTGAAGTTGAGTGAAACTCAATGAGTCTTAACTTCTATGTTGTGAAACCACTTGAAACACTTCTGCGACATAGTTTTTTACCGAAATGAACTGTTTTGAACAGTTTCCTGGTGGAAAACAAGGCGTCACACATGTGTACACAAAGTTATTTTCAGGCCCTGAAACGTGTTATGGTGAAATAAGGTTACCTTCAACTCTAACGCTGTGTAAAGTCAAAATACTCTGGTAAAAGCAGTTCTAAATGATGAAATCCCCAGTACCCTTATGGTTAAGAACTGTTTGATGGTTTCCCAACTGTTTTTCAAAGTGCACTTCAACATCTCAAACTCACTTTTGAAATCCCCTATTGACTTGCATTGGGCAAAACTGAAGTTGAGTGAAACTCAATGAGTCTTAACTTCTATGTTGTGAAACCACTTGAAACACATCTGCGACATAGTTTTTACAGAAATGAACTGTTTTGAACAGTTTCCTGGTGGAAAACAAGGCGTCACACATGTGTACACAAAGTGAATTTTCAGGCCCTGAAACGTGTTATGGTGAAATAAGGTTACCTTCAACTCTAACGCTGTGTAAAGTCAAAATACTCTGGTAAAAGCAGTTCTAAATGATGAAATCCCCAGTACCCTTATGGTTAAGAACTGTTTGGATGGTTTCCCAACTGTTTTTCAAAGTGCACTTCAACATCTCAAACTCACTTTTGAAAATCCTATTGACTTGCATTGGGCAAAACTGAAGTTGAGTTAAACTAATGAGTCTTAACTTCTATGTTGTGAAACCACTTGAAACACATCTGCGACATAGTTTTTACAGAAATGAACTGTTTTGAACAGTTTCCTGGTGGAAAACAAGGCGTCACACATGTGTACACAAAGTGAATTTCAGGCCCTGAAACGTTATGGTGAAATAAGGTTACCTTCAACTCTAACGCTGTGTAAAGTCAAAATACTCTGGTAAAAGCAGTTCTAAATGATGAAATCCCCAGTACCCTTATGGTTAAGAACTGTTTGGATGGTTTCCCAACTGTTTTTCAAAGTGCACTTCAACATCTCACACTCACTTTTTGAAATCCCCATTGACTTGCATTGGGCAAAACTGAAGTTGAGTGAAACTCAATGAGTCTTAACTTCTATGTTGTGAAACCACTTGAAACACATCTGCGACATAGTTTTTACAGAAATGAACTGTTTTGAACAGTTTCCTGGTGGAAAACAAAGCGTCACACATGTGTACACAAAGTTGTTTTCAGGCCCTGAAACGTGTTATGGTGAAATAAGGTTACCTTCAACTCTAACGCTGTGTAAAGTCAAAATACTCTGGTAAAAGCAGTTCTAAATGATGAAATCCCCAGTACCCTTATGGTTAAGAACTGTTTGGATGGTTTCCCAACTGTTTTTCAAAGTGCACTTCAACATCTCAAACTCACTTTTGAAATCCCCTATTGACTTGCATTGGGCAAAACTGAAGTTGAGTGAAACTCAATGAGTCTTAACTTCTATGTTGTGAAACCACTTGAAACACATCTGCGACATAGTTTTTTACAGAAATGAACTGTTTTGAACAGTTTCCTGGTGGAAAACAAGGCGTCACACATGTGTACACAAAGTTATTTTCAGGCCCTGAAACGCGTTATGGTGAAATAAGGTTACCTTCAACTCTAACGCTGTGTAAAGTCAAAATACTCTGGTAAAAGCAGTTCTAAATGATGAAATCCCCAGTACCCTTATGGTTAAGAACTGTTTGATGGTTTCCCAACTGTTTTTCAAAGTGCACTTCAACATCTCAAACTCACTTTTGAAATCCCATTGACTTGCATTGGGCAAAACTGAAGTTGAGTGAAACTCAATGAGTCTTAACTTCTATGTTGTGAAACCACTTGAAACACATCTGCGACATAGTTTTTACAGAAATGAACTGTTTTGAACAGTTTCCTGGTGGAAAACAAGCCGTCACACATGTGTACACAAAGTGATTTTCAGGCCCTGAAACGCGTTATGGTGAAATAAGGTTACCTTCAACTCTAACGCTGTGTAAAGTCAAAATACTCTGGTAAAAGCAGTTCTAAATGATGAAATCCCCAGTACCCTTATGGTTAAGAACTGTTTGATGGTTTCCCAACTGTTTTTCAAAGTGCACTTCAACATCTCAAACTCACTTTTGAAATCCTATTGACTTGCATTGGGCAAAACTGAAGTTGAGTTAAACTCAATGAGTCTTAACTTCTATGTTGTGAAACCACTTGAAACACATCTGCGACATAGTTTTTTACAGAAATGAACTGTTTTGAACAGTTTCCTGGTGGAAAACAAGGCGTCACACATGTGTACACAAAGTGATTTTCAGGCCCTGAAACGTGTTATGGTGAAATAAGGTTACCTTCAACTCTAACGCTGTGTAAAGTCAAAATACTCTGGTAAAAGCAGTTCTAAATGATGAAATCCCCAGTACCCTTATGGTTAAGAACTGTTTGGATGGTTTCCCAACTGTTTTTCAAAGTGCACTTCAACATCTCAAACTCACTTTTGAAATCCCATTGACTTGCATTGGGCAAAACTGAAGTTGAGTGAAACTCAATGAGTCTTAACTTCTATGTTGTGAAACCACTTGAAACACATCTGCGACATAGTTTTTACAGAAATGAACTGTTTTGAACAGTTTCCTGGTGGAAAACAAGGCGTCACACATGTGTACACAAAGTGAATTTTCAGGCCCTGAAACGCGTTATGGTGAAATAAGGTTACCTTCAACTCTAACGCTGTGTAAAGTCAAAATACTCTGGTAAAAGCAGTTCTAAATGATGAAATCCCCAGTACCCTTATGGTTAAGAACTGTTTGGATGGTTTCCCAACTGTTTTTCAAAGTGCACTTCAACATCTCAAACTCACTTTTGAAATCCTATTGACTTGCATTGGGCAAAACTGAAGTTGAGTGAAACTCAATGAGTCTTAACTTCTATGTTGTGAAACCACTTGAAACACATCTGCGACATAGTTTTTACAGAAATGAACTGTTTTGAACAGTTTCCTGGTGGAAAACAAGGCGTCACACATGTGTACACAAAGTGAATTTTCAGGCCCTGAAACGATGCGTTATGGTGAAATAAGGTTACCTTCAACTCTAACGCTGTGTAAAGTCAAAATACTCTGGTAAAAGCAGTTCTAAATGATGAAATCCCCAGTACCCTTATGGTTAAGAACTGTTTGGATGGTTTCCCAACTGTTTTTCAAAGTGCACTTCAACATCTCAAACTCACTTTTGAAATCCCCATTGACTTGCAATGGGCAAAACTGAAGTTGAGTGAAACTCAATGAGTCTTAACTTCTATGTTGTGAAACCACTTGAAACACATCTGCGACATAGTTTTTTTACAGAAATGAACTGTTTTGAACAGTTTCCTGGTGGAAAACAAGGCGTCACACATGTGTACACAAAGTTGTTTTCAGGCCCTGAAAAGTGTTATGGTGAAATAAGGTTACCTTCAACTCTAACGCTGTGTAAAGTCAAAATACTCTGGTAAAAGCAGTTCTAAATGATGAAATCCCCAGTACCCTTATGGTTAAGAACTGTTTGGATGGTTTCCCAACTGTTTTTCAAAGTGCACTTCAACATCTCAAACTCATTTTTTTGAAATCCCCTTTGACTTGCATTGGGCAAAACTGAAGTTGAGTGAAACTCAATGAGTCTTAACTTCTATGTTGTGAAACCACTTGAAACACATCTGCGACATAGTTTTTTACAGAAATGAACTGTTTTGAACAGTTTCCTGGTGGAAAACAAGGCGTCACACATGTGTACACAAAGTGATTTTCAGGCCCTGAAACGCGTTATGGTGAAATAAGGTTACCTTCAACTCTAACGCTGTGTAAAGTCAAAATACTCTGGTAAAAGCAGTTCTAAATGATGAAATCCCCAGTACCCTTATGGTTAAGAACTGTTTGGATGGTTTCCCAACTGTTTTTCAAAGTGCACTTCAACATCTCAAACTCACTTTTGAAATCCTATTGACTTGCATTGGGCAAAACTGAAGTTGAGTGAAACTCAATGAGTCTTAACTTCTATGTTGTGAAACCACTTGAAACACATCTGCGACATAGTTTTTACAGAAATGAACTGTTTTGAACAGTTTCCTGGTGGAAAACAAGGCGTCACACATGTGTACACAAAGTGATTTTCAGGCCCTGAAACGCGTTATGGTGAAATAAGGTTACCTTCAACTCTAACGCTGTGTAAAGTCAAAATACTCTGGTAAAAGCAGTTCTAAATGATGAAATCCCCAGTACCCTTATGGTTAAGAACTGTTTGGATGGTTTCCCAACTGTTTTTCAAAGTGCACTTCAACATCTCAAACTCACTTTTGAAATCCCATTGACTTGCATTGGGCAAAACTGAAGTTGAGTGAAACTCAATGAGTCTTAACTTCTATGTTGTGAAACCACTTAAAACACATCTGCGACATAGTTTTTTACAGAAACGAACTGTTTTGAACAGTTTCCTGGTGGAAAACAAGGCGTCACACATGTGTACACAAAGTGAATTTTCAGGCCCTGAAACGTGTTATGGTGAAATAAGGTTACCTTCAACTCTAACGCTGTGTAAAGTCAAAATACTCTGGTAAAAGCAGTTCTAAATGATGAAATCCCCAGTACCCTTATGGTTAAGAACTGTTTGGATGGTTTCCCAACTGTTTTTCAAAGTGCACTTCAACATCTCAAACTCACTTTTGAAATCCCATTGACTTGCATTGGGCAAAACTGAAGTTGAGTGAAACTCAATGAGTCTTAACTTCTATGTTGTGAAACCACTTGAAACACATCTGCGACATAGTTTTTTACAGAAATGAACTGTTTTGAACAGTTTCCTGGTGGAAAACAAGGCGTCACACATGTGTACACAAAGTGATTTTCAGGCCCTGAAACGCGTTATGGTGAAATAAGGTTACCTTCAACTCTAACGCTGTGTAAAGTCAAAATACTCTGGTAAAAGCAGTTCTAAATGATGAAATCCCCAGTACCCTTATGGTTAAGAACTGTTTGGATGGTTTCCCAACTGTTTTTCAAAGTGCACTTCAACATCTCAAACTCACTTTTGAAATCCCCATTGACTTGCATTGGGCAAAACTGAAGTTGAGTGAAACTCAATGAGTCTTAACTTCTATGTTGTGAAACCACTTGAAACACATCTGCGACATAGTTTTACAGAAATGAACTGTTTTGAACAGTTTCCTGGTGGAAAACAAGGCGTCACACATGTGTACACAAAGTGATTTTCAGGCCCTGAAACGCGTTATGGTGAAATAAGGTTACCTTCAACTCTAACGCTGTGTAAAGTCAAAATACTCTGGTAAAAGCAGTTCTAAATGATGAAATCCCCAGTACCCTTATGGTTAAGAACTGTTTGGATGGTTTCCCAACTGTTTTTCAAAGTGCACTTCAACATCTCAAACTCACTTTTGAAATCCTATTGACTTGCATTGGGCAAAACTGAAGTTGAGTGAAACTCAATGAGTCTTAACTTCTATGTTGTGAAACCACTTGAAACACATCTGCGACATAGTTTTTTACAGAAATGAACTGTTTTGAACAGTTTCCTGGTGGAAAACAAGGCGTCACACATGTGTACACAAAGTGAATTTTCAGGCCCTGAAACGCGTTATGGTGAAATAAGGTTACCTTCAACTCTAACGCTGTGTAAAGTCAAAATACTCTGGTAAAAGCAGTTCTAAATGATGAAATCCCAGGTACCCTTATGGTTAAGAACTGTTTGGATGGTTTCCCAACTGTTTTTCAAAGTGCACTTCAACATCTCAAACTCACTTTTGAAATCCCATTGACTTGCATTGGGCAAAACTGAAGTTGAGTGAAACTCAATGAGTCTTAACTTCTATGTTGTGAAACCACTTGAAACACATCTGCGACATAGTTTTTTACAGAAATGAACTGTTTTGAACAGTTTCCTGGTGGAAAACAAGGCGTCACACATGTGTACACAAAGTTATTTTCAGGCCCTGAAACGCGTTATGGTGAAATAAGGTTACCTTCAACTCTAACGCTGTGTAAAGTCAAAATACTCTGGTAAAAGCAGTTCTAAATGATGAAATCCCCAGTACCCTTATGGTTAAGAACTGTTTGGATGGTTTCCCAACTGTTTTTCAAAGTGCACTTCAACATCTCAAACTCACTTTTGAAATCCCATTGACTTGCATTGGGCAAAACTGAAGTTGAGTGAAACTCAATGAGTCTTAACTTCTATGTTGTGAAACCACTTGAAACACATCTGCGACATAGTTTTTACAGAAATGAACTGTTTTGAACAGTTTCCTGGTGGAAAACAAGGCGTCACACATGTGTACACAAAGTGAATTTTCAGGCCCTGAAACGCGTTATGGTGAAATAAGGTTACCTTCAACTCTAACGCTGTGTAAAGTCAAAATACTCTGGTAAAAGCAGTTCTAAATGATGAAATCCCCAGTACCCTTATGGTTAAGAACTGTTTGGATGGTTTCCCAACTGTTTTTCAAAGTGCACTTCAACATCTCAAACTCACTTTTGAAATCCTATTGACTTGCATTGGGCAAAACTGAAGTTGAGTGAAACTCAATGAGTCTTAACTTCTATGTTGTGAAACCACTTGAAACACATCTGCGACATAGTTTTTTACAGAAATGAACTGTTTTGAACAGTTTCCTGGTGGAAAACAAGGCGTCACACATGTGTACACAAAGTGATTTTCAGGCCCTGAAACGCGTTATGGTGAAATAAGGTTACCTTCAACTCTAACGCTGTGTAAAGTCAAAATACTCTGGTAAAAGCAGTTCTAAATGATGAAATCCCCAGTACCCTTATGGTTAAGAACTGTTTGGATGGTTTCCCAACTGTTTTTCAAAGTGCACTTCAACATCTCAAACTCACTTTTGAAATCCCATTGACTTGCATTGGGCAAAACTGAAGTTGAGTGAAACTCAATGAGTCTTAACTTCTATGTTGTGAAACCACTTGAAACACATCTGACATAGTTTTTACAGAAATGAACTGTTTTGAACAGTTTCCTGGTGGAAAACAAGGCGTCACACATGTGTACACAAAGTGATTTTCAGGCCCTGAAAAGCGTTATGGTGAAATAAGGTTACCTTCAACTCTAACGCTGTGTAAAGTCAAAATACTCTGGTAAAAGCAGTTCTAAATGATGAAATCCCCAGTACCCTTATGGTTAAGAACTGTTTGGATGGTTTCCCAACTGTTTTTCAAAGTGCACTTCAACATCTCAAACTCACTTTTGAAATCCTATTGACTTGCATTGGGCAAAACTGAAGTTGAGTGAAACTCAATGAGTCTTAACTTCTATGTTGTGAAACCACTTGAAACACATCTGCGACATAGTTTTTTACAGAAATGAACTGTTTTGAACAGTTTCCTGGTGGAAAACAAGGCGTCACACATGTGTACACAAAGTGATTTTCAGGCCCTGAAACGCGTTATGGTGAAATAAGGTTACCTTCAACTCTAACGCTGTGTAAAGTCAAAATACTCTGGTAAAAGCAGTTCTAAATGATGAAATCCCCAGTACCCTTATGGTTAAGAACTGTTTGGATGGTTTCCCAACTGTTTTTCAAAGTGCACTTCAACATCTCAAACTCACTTTTGAAATCCCCATTGACTTGCATTGGGCAAAACTGAAGTTGAGTGAAACTCAATGAGTCTTAACTTCTATGTTGTGAAACCACTTGAAACACATCTGCGACATAGTTTTTACAGAAATGAACTGTTTTGAACAGTTTCCTGGTGGAAAACAAGGCGTCACACATGTGTACACAAAGTGATTTTCAGGCCCTGAAACGCGTTATGGTGAAATAAGGTTACCTTCAACTCTAACGCTGTGTAAAGTCAAAATACTCTGGTAAAAGCAGTTCTAAATGATGAAATCCCCAGTACCCTTATGGTTAAGAACTGTTTGGATGGTTTCCCAACTGTTTTTCAAAGTGCACTTCAACATCTCAAACTCACTTTTGAAATCCTATTGAGTTGCATTGGGCAAAACTGAAGTTGAGTTAAACTCAATGAGTCTTAACTTCTATGTTGTGAAACCACTTGAAACACATCTGCGACATAGTTTTTACAGAAATGAACTGTTTTGAACAGTTTCCTGGTGGAAAACAAGGCGTCACACATGTGTACACAAAGTGAATTTCAGGCCCTGAAACGCGTTATGGTGAAATAAGGTTACCTTCAACTCTAACGCTGTGTAAAGTCAAAATACTCTGGTAAAAGCAGTTCTAAATGATGAAATCCCCAGTACCCTTATGGTTAAGAACTGTTTGGATGGTTTCCCAACTGTTTTTCAAAGTGCACTTCAACATCTCAAACTCACTTTTGAAATCCCCATTAACTTGCATTGGGCAAAAACTGAAGTTGAGTGAAACTCAATGAGTCTTAACTTCTATGTTGTGAAACCACTTGAAACACATCTGCGACATAGTTTTTACAGAAATGAACTGTTTTGAACAGTTTCCTGGTGGAAAACAAGCGTCACACATGTGTACACAAAGTTATTTTCAGGCCCTGAAAAGTGTTATGGTGAAATAAGGTTACCTTCAACTCTAACGCTGTGTAAAGTCAAAATACTCTGGTAAAAGCAGTTCTAAATGATGAAATCCCCAGTACCCTTATGGTTAAGAACTGTTTGGATGGTTTCCCAACTGTTTTTCAAAGTGCAATTCAACATCTCAAACTCACTTTTGAAAATCCTATTGAGTTGCATTGGGCAAAACTGAAGTTGAGTTAAATTTAATGAGTCTTAACTTCTATGTTGTGAAACCACTTGAAACACATCTGCGACATAGTTTTTTACAGAAATGAACTGTTTTGAACAGTTTCCTGGTGGAAAACAAGGCGTCACACATGTGTACACAAAGTGAATTTCAGGCCCTGAAACGCGTTATGGTGAAATAAGGTTACCTTCAACTCTAACGCTGTGTAAAGTCAAAATACTCTGGTAAAAGCAGTTCTAAATGATGAAATCCCCAGTACCCTTATGGTTAAGAACTGTTTGGATGGTTTCCCAACTGTTTTTCAAAGTGCACTTCAACATCTTAAACTCACTTTTGAAATCCCATTAACTTGCAATGGACAAAACTGAAGTTGAGTGAAACTCAATGAGTCTTAACTTCTATGTTGTGAAACCACTTGAAACACATCTGCGACATAGTTTTTACAGAAATGAACTGTTTTGAACAGTTTCCTGGTGGAAAACAAGGCGTCACACATGTGTACACAAAGTTGTTTTCAGGCCCTGAAAGTGTTATGGTGAAATAAGGTTACCTTCAACTCTAACGCTGTGTAAAGTCAAAATACTCTGGTAAAAGCAGTTCTAAATGATGAAATCCCCAGTACCCTTATGGTTAAGAACTGTTTGGATGGTTTCCCAACTGTTTTTCAAAGTGCACTTCAACATCTCAAACTCACTTTTGAAATCCTATTGACTTGCATTGGGCAAAACTGAAGTTGAGTGAAACTCAATGAGTCTTAACTTCTATGTTGTGAAACCACTTGAAACACATCTGCGACATAGTTTTTACAGAAATGAACTGTTTTGAACAGTTTCCTGGTGGAAAACAAGGCGTCACACATGTGTACACAAAGTTATTTTCAGGCCCTGAAACGCGTTATGGTGAAATAAGGTTACCTTCAACTCTAACGCTGTGTAAAGTCAAAATACTCTGGTAAAAGCAGTTCTAAATGATGAAATCCCCAGTACCCTTATGGTTAAGAACTGTTTGGATGGTTTCCCAACTGTTTTTCAAAGTGCACTTCAACATCTCAAACTCACTTTTGAAATCCCCATTGACTTGCAATGGGCAAAACTGAAGTTGAGTGAAACTCAATGAGTCTTAACTTCTATGTTGTGAAACCACTTGAAACACATCTGCGACATAGTTTTTACAGAAATGAACTGTTTTGAACAGTTTCCTGGTGGAAAACAAGCCGTCACACATGTGTACACAAAGTGATTTTCAGGCCCTGAAACGCGTTATGGTGAAATAAGGTTACCTTCAACTCTAACGCTGTGTAAAGTCAAAATACTCTGGTAAAAGCAGTTCTAAATGATGAAATCCCCAGTACCCTTATGGTTAAGAACTGTTTGGATGGTTTCCCAACTGTTTTTCAAAGTGCACTTCAACATCTCAAACTCACTTTTGAAATCCCATTGACTTGCATTGGGCAAAACTGAAGTTGAGTGAAACTCAATGAGTCTTAACTTCTATGTTGTGAAACCACTTGAAACACATCTGCGACATAGTTTTTACAGAAATGAACTGTTTTGAACAGTTTCCTGGTGGAAAACAAGGCGTCACACATGTGTACACAAAGTTATTTTCAGGCCCTGAAACGCGTTATGGTGAAATAAGGTTACCTTCAACTCTAACGCTGTGTAAAGTCAAAATACTCTGGTAAAAGCAGTTCTAAATGATGAAATCCCCAGTACCCTTATGGTTAAGAACTGTTTGGATGGTTTCCCAACTGTTTTTCAAAGTGCACTTCAACATCTCAAACTCAACTTTTGAAATCCTATTGACTTGCATTGGGCAAAACTGAAGTTGAGTGAAACTCAATGAGTCTTAACTTCTATGTTGTGAAACCCACTTGAAACACATCTGCGACATAGTTTTTACAGAAATGAACTGTTTTGAACAGTTTCCTGGTGGAAAACAAGGCGTCACACATGTGTACACAAAGTGATTTTCAGGCCCTGAAACGCGTTATGGTGAAATAAGGTTACCTTCAACTCTAACGCTGTGTAAAGTCAAAATACTCTGGTAAAAGCAGTTCTAAATGATGAAATCCCCAGTACCCTTATGGTTAAGAACTGTTTGGATGGTTTCCCAACTGTTTTTCAAAGTGCACTTCAACATCTCAAACTCACTTTTTGAAATCCCCATTGACTTGCATTGGGCAAAACTGAAGTTGAATGAAACTCAATGAGTCTTAACTGCTATGTTGTGAAACCACTTGAAACACATCTGCGACATAGTTTTTACAGAAATGAACTGTTTTGAACAGTTTCCTGGTGGAAAACAAGGCGTCACACATGTGTACACAAAGTTATTTTCAGGCCCTGAAACGCGTTATGGTGAAATAAGGTTACCTTCAACTCTAACGCTGTGTAAAGTCAAAATACTCTGGTAAAAGCAGTTCTAAATGATGAAATCCCCAGTACCCTTATGGTTAAGAACTGTTTGGATGGTTTCCCAACTGTTTTTCAAAGTGCACTTCAACATCTCAAACTCACTTTTGAAATCCTATTGACTTGCATTGGGCAAAACTGAAGTTGAGTGAAACTCAATGAGTCTTAACTTCTATGTTGTGAAACCACTTGAAACACATCTGCGACATAGTTTTTACAGAAATGAACTGTTTTGAACAGTTTCCTGGTGGAAAACAAGGCGTCACACATGTGTACACAAAGTATTTTCAGGCCCTGAACGCGTTATGGTGAAATAAGGTTACCTTCAACTCTAACGCTGTGTAAAGTCAAAATACTCTGGTAAAAGCAGTTCTAAATGATGAAATCCCCAGTACCCTTATGGTTAAGAACTGTTTGGATGGTTTCCCAACTGTTTTTCAAAGTGCACTTCAACATCTCAAACTCACTTTTGAAATCCCATTGACTTGCATTGGGCAAAACTGAAGTTGAGTGAAACTCAATGAGTCTTAACTTCTATGTTGTGAAACCACTTGAAACACATCTGCGACATAGTTTTTTACAGAAATGAACTGTTTTGAACAGTTTCCTGGTGGAAAACAAGGCGTCACACATGTGTACACAAAGTGAATTTTCAGGCCCTGAAACGTGTTATGGTGAAATAAGGTTACCTTCAACTCTAACGCTGTGTAAAGTCAAAATACTCTGGTAAAAGCAGTTCTAAATGATGAAATCCCCAGTACCCTTATGGTTAAGAACTGTTTGGATGGTTTCCCAACTGTTTTTCAAAGTGCACTTCAACATCTCAAACTCACTTTTGAAATCCCATTGACTTGCATTGGGCAAAACTGAAGTTGAGTGAAACTCAATGAGTCTTAACTTCTATGTTGTGAAACCACTTGAAACACATCTGCGACATAGTTTTTACAGAAATGAACTGTTTTGAACAGTTTCCTGGTGGAAAACAAGGCGTCACACATGTGTACACAAAGTGATTTTCAGGCCCTGAAACGCGTTATGGTGAAATAAGGTTACCTTCAACTCTAACGCTGTGTAAAGTCAAAATACTCTGGTAAAAGCAGTTCTAAATGATGAAATCCCCAGTACCCTTATGGTTAAGAACTGTTTGGATGGTTTCCCAACTGTTTTTCAAAGTGCACTTCAACATCTCAAACTCACTTTTGAAATCCCATTGACTTGCATTGGCAAAACTGAAGTTGAGTGAAACTCAATGAGTCTTAACTTCTATGTTGTGAAACCACTTGAAACACATCTGCGACATAGTTTTTACAGAAATGAACTGTTTTGAACAGTTTCCTGGTGGAAAACAAGGCGTCACACATGTGTACACAAAGTGAATTTTCAGGCCCTGAAAGTGTTATGGTGAAATAAGGTTACCTTCAACTCTAACGCTGTGTAAAGTCAAAATACTCTGGTAAAAGCAGTTCTAAATGATGAAATCCCCAGTACCCTTATGGTTAAGAACTGTTTGGATGGTTTCCCAACTGTTTTTCAAAGTGCACTTCAACATCTCAAACTCACTTTTGAAATCCCCATTGACTTGCATTGGGCAAAACTGAAGTTGAGTGAAACTCAATGAGTCTTAACTTCTATGTTGTGAAACCACTTGAAACACATCTGCGACATAGTTTTTTACAGAAATGAACTGTTTTGAACAGTTTCCTGGTGGAAAACAAGGCGTCACACATGTGTACACAAAGTGAATTTTCAGGCCCTGAAAAGCGTTATGGTGAAATAAGGTTACCTTCAACTCTAACGCTGTGTAAAGTCAAAATACTCTGGTAAAAGCAGTTCTAAATGATGAAATCCCCAGTACCCTTATGGTTAAGAACTGTTTGGATGGTTTCCCAACTGTTTTTCAAAGTGCACTTCAACATCTCAAACTCACTTTTGAAATCCTATTGACTTGCATTGGGCAAAACTGAAGTTGAGTGAAACTCAATGAGTCTTAACTTCTATGTTGTGAAACCACTTGAAACACATCTGCGACATAGTTTTTACAGAAATGAACTGTTTTGAACAGTTTCCTGGTGGAAAACAAGGCGTCACACATGTGTACACAAAGTGATTTTCAGGCCCTGAAACGCGTTATGGTGAAATAAGGTTACCTTCAACTCTAACGCTGTGTAAAGTCAAAATACTCTGGTAAAAGCAGTTCTAAATGATGAAATCCCCAGTACCCTTATGGTTAAGAACTGTTTGGATGGTTTCCCAACTGTTTTTCAAAGTGCACTTCAACATCTCAAACTCACTTTTGAAATCCCATTGACTTGCATTGGGCAAAACTGAAGTTGAGTGAAACTCAATGAGTCTTAACTTCTATGTTGTGAAACCACTTGAAACACATCTGCGACATAGTTTTTACAGAAATGAACTGTTTTGAACAGTTTCCTGGTGGAAAACAAGGCGTCACACATGTGTACACAAAGTGATTTTCAGGCCCTGAAACGCGTTATGGTGAAATAAGGTTACCTTCAACTCTAACGCTGTGTAAAGTCAAAATACTCTGGTAAAAGCAGTTCTAAATGATGAAATCCCCAGTACCCTTATGGTTAAGAACTGTTTGGATGGTTTCCCAACTGTTTTTCAAAGTGCACTTCAACATCTCAAACTCACTTTTGAAATCCCATTGACTTGCATTGGGCATTGGGCAAAACTGAAGTTGAGTGAAACTCAATGAGTCTTAACTTCTATGTTGTGAAACCACTTGAAACACATCTGCGACATAGTTTTTACAGAAATGAACTGTTTTGAACAGTTTCCTGGTGGAAAACAAGGCGTCACACATGTGTACACAAAGTTATTTTCAGGCCCTGAAACGCGTTATGGTGAAATAAGGTTACCTTCAACTCTAACGCTGTGTAAAGTCAAAATACTCTGGTAAAAGCAGTTCTAAATGATGAAATCCCCAGTACCCTTATGGTTAAGAACTGTTTGGATGGTTTCCCAACTGTTTTTCAAAGTGCACTTCAACATCTCAAACTCACTTTTGAAATCCCCATTGACTTGCATTGGGCAAAACTGAAGTTGAGTGAAACTCAATGAGTCTAAACTTCTATGTTGTGAAACCACTTGAAACACATCTGCGACATAGTTTTTTACAGAAATGAACTGTTTTGAACAGTTTCCTGGTGGAAAACAAGGCGTCACACATGTGTACACAAAGTGAATTTTCAGGCCCTGAAACGCGTTATGGTGAAATAAGGTTACCTTCAACTCTAACGCTGTGTAAAGTCAAAATACTCTGGTAAAAGCAGTTCTAAATGATGAAATCCCCAGTACCCTTATGGTTAAGAACTGTTTGGATGGTTTCCCAACTGTTTTTCAAAGTGCACTTCAACATCTCAAACTCACTTTTGAAATCCATTGACTTGCATTGGGCAAAACTGAAGTTGAGTGAAACTCAATGAGTCTTAACTTCTATGTTGTGAAACCACTTGAAACACATCTGCGACATAGTTTTTTACAGAAATGAACTGTTTTGAACAGTTTCCTGGTGGAAAACAAGGCGTCACACATGTGTACACAAAGTGATTTTCAGGCCCTGAAAAGCGTTATGGTGAAATAAGGTTACCTTCAACTCTAACGCTGTGTAAAGTCAAAATACTCTGGTAAAAGCAGTTCTAAATGATGAAATCCCCAGTACCCTTATGGTTAAGAACTGTTTGGATGGTTTCCCAACTGTTTTTCAAAGTGCACTTCAACATCTCAAACTCACTTTTGAAATCCCATTGACTTGCATTGGGCAAAACTGAAGTTGAGTGAAACTCAATGAGTCTTAACTTCTATGTTGTGAAACCACTTGAAACACATCTGCGACATAGTTTTTACAGAAATGAACTGTTTTGAACAGTTTCCTGGTGGAAAACAAGGCGTCACACATGTGTACACAAAGTGAATTTTCAGGCCCTGAAACGCGTTATGGTGAAATAAGGTTACCTTCAACTCTAACGCTGTGTAAAGTCAAAATACTCTGGTAAAAGCAGTTCTAAATGATGAAATCCCCAGTACCCTTATGGTTAAGAACTGTTTGGATGGTTTCCCAACTGTTTTTCAAAGTGCACTTCAACATCTCAAACTCACTTTTGAAATCCCTATTGACTTGCATTGGGCAAAACTGAAGTTGAGTGAAACTCAATGAGTCTTAACTTCTATGTTGTGAAACCACTTGAAACA
The DNA here is from genome assembly GCF_016835505.1 of Polypterus senegalus. Taxonomy (NCBI): domain Eukaryota; kingdom Metazoa; phylum Chordata; class Cladistia; order Polypteriformes; family Polypteridae; genus Polypterus; species Polypterus senegalus. Next base: position 106,413 of record NW_024386412.1, read on the forward strand.
CATCTGCGACATAGTTTTTACAGAAATGAACTGTTTTGAACAGTTTCCTGGTGGAAAACAAGGCGTCACACATGTGTACACAAAGTGATTTTCAGGCCCTGAAACGCGTTATGGTGAAATAAGGTTACCTTCAACTCTAACGCTGTGTAAAGTCAAAATACTCTGGTAAAAGCAGTTCTAAATGATGAAATCCCCAGTACCCTTATGGTTAAGAACTGTTTGGATGGTTTCCCAACTGTTTTTCAAAGTGCACTTCAACATCTCAAACTCACTTTTTGAAATCCCCATTGACTTGCATTGGGCAAAACTGAAGTTGAGTGAAACTCAATGAGTCTTAACTTCTATGTTGTGAAACCACTTGAAACACATCTGCGACATAGTTTTTTACAGAAATGAACTGTTTTGAACAGTTTCCTGGTGGAAAACAAGGCGTCACACATGTGTACACAAAGTGATTTTCAGGCCCTGAAACGCGTTATGGTGAAATAAGGTTACCTTCAACTCTAACGCTGTGTAAAGTCAAAATACTCTGGTAAAAGCAGTTCTAAATGATGAAATCCCCAGTACCCTTATGGTTAAGAACTGTTTGGATGGTTTCCCAACTGTTTTTCAAAGTGCACTTCAACATCTCAAACTCACTTTTGAAAATCCTATTGAGTTGCATTGGGCAAAACTGAAGTTGAGTTAAACTCAATGAGTCTTAACTTCTATGTTGTGAAACCACTTGAAACACATCTGCGACATAGTTTTTACAGAAATGAACTGTTTTGAACAGTTTCCTGGTGGAAAACAAGGCGTCACACATGTGTACACAAAGTGAATTTCAGGCCCTGAAACGCGTTATGGTGAAATAAGGTTACCTTCAACTCTAACGCTGTGTAAAGTCAAAATACTCTGGTAAAAGCAGTTCTAAATGATGAAATCCCCAGTACCCTTATGGTTAAGAACTGTTTGGATGGTTTCCCAACTGTTTTTCAAAGTGCACTTCAACATCTCAAACTCACTTTTGAAATCCCATTAACTTGCAATGGGCAAAACTGAAGTTGAGTGAAACTCAATGAGTCTTAACTTCTATGTTGTGAAACCACTTGAAACACATCTGCGACATAGTGTTTTACAGAAATGAACTGTTTTGAACAGTTTCCTGGTGGAAAACAAGGCGTCACACATGTGTACACAAAGTTGTTTTCAGGCCCTGAAACGTGTTATGGTGAAATAAGGTTACCTTCAACTCTAACGCTGTGTAAAGTCAAAATACTCTGGTAAAAGCAGTTCTAAATGATGAAATCCCCAGTACCCTTATGGTTAAGAACTGTTTGGATGGTTTCCCAACTGTTTTTCAAAGTGCACTTCAACATCTCAAACTCACTTTTGAAATCCTATTGACTTGCATTGGGCAAAACTGAAGTTGAGTGAAACTCAATGAGTCTTAACTTCTATGTTGTGAAACCACTTGAAACACATCTGCGACATAGTTTTTTACAGAAATGAACTGTTTTGAACAGTTTCCTGGTGGAAAACAAGGCGTCACACATGTGTACACAAAGTGATTTTCAGGCCCTGAAACGCGTTATGGTGAAATAAGGTTACCTTCAACTCTAACGCTGTGTAAAGTCAAAATACTCTGGTAAAAGCAGTTCTAAATGATGAAATCCCCAGTACCCTTATGGTTAAGAACTGTTTGGATGGTTTCCCAACTGTTTTTCAAAGTGCACTTCAACATCTCAAACTCACTTTTGAAATCCCATTGACTTGCATTGGCAAAACTGAAGTTGAGTGAAACTCAATGAGTCTTAACTTCTATGTTGTGAAACCACTTGAAACACATCTGCGACATAGTTTTTTACAGAAATGAACTGTTTTGAACAGTTTCCTGGTGGAAAACAAGGCGTCACACATGTGTACACAAAGTTATTTTCAGGCCCTGAAAAGTGTTATGGTGAAATAAGGTTACCTTCAACTCTAACGCTGTGTAAAGTCAAAATACTCTGGTAAAAGCAGTTCTAAATGATGAAATCCCCAGTACCCTTATGGTTAAGAACTGTTTGGATGGTTTCCCAACTGTTTTTCAAAGTGCACTTCAACATCTCAAACTCACTTTTGAAATCCACTTGACTTGCATTGGGCAAAACTGAAGTTGAGTGAAACTCAATGAGTCTTAACTTCTATGTTGTGAAACCACTTGAAACACATCTGCGACATAGTTTTTACAGAAATGAACTGTTTTGAACAGTTTCCTGGTGGAAAACAAGGCGTCACACATGTGTACACAAAGTTATTTTCAGGCCCTGAAACGCGTTATGGTGAAATAAGGTTACCTTCAACTCTAACGCTGTGTAAAGTCAAAATACTCTGGTAAAAGCAGTTCTAAATGATGAAATCCCCAGTACCCTTATGGTTAAGAACTGTTTGGATGGTTTCCCAACTGTTTTTCAAAGTGCACTTCAACATCTCAAACTCACTTTTGAAATCCCCATTGACTTGCATTGGGCAAAAACTGAAGTTGAGTGAAACTCAATGAGTCTTAACTTCTATGTTGTGAAACCACTTGAAACACATCTGCGACATAGTTTTTACAGAAATGAACTGTTTTGAACAGTTTCCTGGTGGAAAACAAGGCGTCACACATGTGTACACAAAGTGAATTTCAAGCCCTGAAACGCGTTATGGTGAAATAAGGTTACCTTCAACTCTAACGCTGTGTAAAGTCAAAATACTCTGGTAAAAGCAGTTCTAAATGATGAAATCCCCAGTACCCTTATGGTTAAGAACTGTTTGGATGGTTTCCCAACTGTTTTTCAAAGTGCACTTCAACATCTCAAACTCACTTTTGAAATCCTATTGACTTGCATTGGGCAAAACTGAAGTTGAGTGAAACTCAATGAGTCTTAACTTCTATGTTGTGAAACCACTTGAAACACATCTGCGACATAGTTTTTTACAGAAATGAACTGTTTTGAACAGTTTCCTGGTGGAAAACAAGGCGTCACACATGTGTACACAAAGTGATTTTCAGGCCCTGAAAGCGTTATGGTGAAATAAGGTTACCTTCAACTCTAACGCTGTGTAAAGTCAAAATACTCTGGTAAAAGCAGTTCTAAATGATGAAATCCCCAGTACCCTTATGGTTAAGAACTGTTTGGATGGTTTCCCAACTGTTTTTCAAAGTGCACTTCAACATCTCAAACTCACTTTTGAAATCCCATTAACTTGCATTGGGCAAAACTGAAGTTGAGTGAAACTCAATGAGTCTTAACTTCTATGTTGTGAAACCACTTGAAACACATCTGCGACATAGTTCTTTACAGAAAGGAACTATTTTGAACAGTTTCCTGGTGGAAAACAAGGCGTCACACATGTGTACACAAAGTATTTTCAGGCCCTGAAAAGCGTTATGGTGAAATAAGGTTACCTTCAACTCTAACGCTGTGTAAAGTCAAAATACTCTGGTAAAAGCAGTTCTAAATGATGAAATCCCCAGTACCCTTATGGTTAAGAACTGTTTGGATGGTTTCCCAACTGTTTTTCAAAGTGCACTTCAACATCTCAAACTCACTTTTGAAATCCTATTGAGTTGCATTGGGCAAAACTGAAGTTGAGTTAAATTTAATGAGTCTTAACTTCTATGTTGTGAAACCACTTGAAACACATCTGCGACATAGTTTTTACAGAAATGAACTGTTTTGAACAGTTTCCTGGTGGAAAACAAGGCGTCACACATGTGTACACAAAGTGAATTTCAGGCCCTGAAACGCGTTATGGTGAAATAAGGTTACCTTCAACTCTAACGCTGTGTAAAGTCAAAATACTCTGGTAAAGCAGTTCTAAATGATGAAATCCCCAGTACCCTTATGGTTAAGAACTGTTTGGATGGTTTCCCAACTGTTTTTCAAAGTGCACTTCAACATCTCAAACTCACTTTTGAAATCCCATTGACTTGCATTGGGCAAAACTGAAGTTGAGTGAAACTCAATGAGTCTTAACTTCTATGTTGTGAAACCACTTGAAACACATCTGCGACATAGTTTTTACAGAAATGAACTGTTTTGAACAGTTTCCTGGTGGAAAACAAGGCGTCACACATGTGACACAAAGTTATTTTCAGGCCCTGAAACGCGTTATGGTGAAATAAGGTTACCTTCAACTCTAACGCTGTGTAAAGTCAAAATACTCTGGTAAAAGCAGTTCTAAATGATGAAATCCCCAGTACCCTTATGGTTAAGAACTGTTTGGATGGTTTCCCAACTGTTTTTCAAAGTGCACTTCAACATCTCAAACTCACTTTTGAAATCCCCTATTGACTTGCATTGGGCAAAACTGAAGTTGAGTGAAACTCAATGAGTCTTAACTTCTATGTTGTGAAACCACTTGAAACACATCTGCGACATAGTTTTTACAGAAATGAACTGTTTTGAACAGTTTCCTGGTGGAAAACAAGGCGTCACACATGTGTACACAAAGTGATTTTCAGGCCCTGAAACGCGTTATGGTGAAATAAGGTTACCTTCAACTCTAACGCTGTGTAAAGTCAAAATACTCTGGTAAAAGCAGTTCTAAATGATGAAATCCCCAGTACCCTTATGGTTAAGAACTGTTTGGATGGTTTCCCAACTGTTTTTCAAAGTGCACTTCAACATCTCAAACTCACTTTTGAAATCCCATTGACTTGCATTGGGCAAAACTGAAGTTGAGTGAAACTCAATGAGTCTTAACTTCTATGTTGTGAAACCACTTGAAACACATCTGCGACATAGTTTTTTACAGAAATGAACTGTTTTGAACAGTTTCCTGGTGGAAAACAAGGCGTCACACATGTGTACACAAAGTGATTTTCAGGCCCTGAAACGCGTTATGGTGAAATAAGGTTACCTTCAACTCTAACGCTGTGTAAAGTCAAAATACTCTGGTAAAAGCAGTTCTAAATGATGAAATCCCCAGTACCCTTATGGTTAAGAACTGTTTGGATGGTTTCCCAACTGTTTTTCAAAGTGCACTTCAACATCTCAAACTCACTTTTGAAATCCCATTGACTTGCATTGGGCAAAACTGAAGTTGAGTGAAACTCAATGAGTCTTAACTTCTATGTTGTGAAACCACTTGAAACACATCTGCGACATAGTTTTTTACAGAAATGAACTGTTTTGAACAGTTTCCTGGTGGAAAACAAGGCGTCACACATGTGTACACAAAGTGAATTTTCAGGCCCTGAAAAGCGTTATGGTGAAATAAGGTTACCTTCAACTCTAACGCTGTGTAAAGTCAAAATACTCTGGTAAAAGCAGTTCTAAATGATGAAATCCCCAGTACCCTTATGGTTAAGAACTGTTTGGATGGTTTCCCAACTGTTTTTCAAAGTGCACTTCAACATCTCAAACTCACTTTTGAAATCCTATTGAGTTGCATTGGGCAAAACTGAAGTTGAGTGAAACTCAATGAGTCTTAACTTCTATGTTGTGAAACCACTTGAAACACATCTGCGACATAGTTTTTTACAGAAATGAACTGTTTTGAACAGTTTCCTGGTGGAAAACAAGGCGTCACACATGTGTACACAAAGTGATTTTCAGGCCCTGAAACGCGTTATGGTGAAATAAGGTTACCTTCAACTCTAACGCTGTGTAAAGTCAAAATACTCTGGTAAAAGCAGTTCTAAATGATGAAATCCCCAGTACCCTTATGGTTAAGAACTGTTTGGATGGTTTCCCAACTGTTTTTCAAAGTGCACTTCAACATCTCAAACTCACTTTTGAAATCCCATTGACTTGCATTGGGCAAAACTGAAGTTGAGTGAAACTCAATGAGTCTTAACTTCTATGTTGTGAAACCACTTGAAACACATCTGCGACATAGTTTTTACAGAAATGAACTGTTTTGAACAGTTTCCTGGTGGAAAACAAGGCGTCACACATGTGTACACAAAGTGAATTTTCAGGCCCTGAAACGCGTTATGGTGAAATAAGGTTACCTTCAACTCTAACGCTGTGTAAAGTCAAAATACTCTGGTAAAAGCAGTTCTAAATGATGAAATCCCCAGTACCCTTATGGTTAAGAACTGTTTGGATGGTTTCCCAACTGTTTTTCAAAGTGCACTTCAACATCTCAAACTCACTTTTGAAAATCCCATTGACTTGCATTGGGCAAAACTGAAGTTGAGTGAAACTCAATGAGTCTTAACTTCTATGTTGTGAAACCACTTGAAACACATCTGCGACATAGTTTTTTACAGAAATGAACTGTTTTGAACAGTTTCCTGGTGGAAAACAAGGCGTCACACATGTGTACACAAAGTTATTTTCAGGCCCTGAAAGCGTTATGGTGAAATAAGGTTACCTTCAACTCTAACGCTGTGTAAAGTCAAAATACTCTGGTAAAAGCAGTTCTAAATGATGAAATCCCCAGTACCCTTATGGTTAAGAACTGTTTGGATGGTTTCCCAACTGTTTTTCAAAGTGCACTTCAACATCTCAAACTCACTTTTGAAATCCATTGACTTGCATTGGGCAAAACTGAAGTTGAGTGAAACTCAATGAGTCTTAACTTCTATGTTGTGAAACCACTTGAAACACATCTGCGACATAGTTTTTACAGAAATGAACTGTTTTGAACAGTTTCCTGGTGGAAAACAAGGCGTCACACATGTGTACACAAAGTGATTTTCAGGCCCTGAAACGCGTTATGGTGAAATAAGGTTACCTTCAACTCTAACGCTGTGTAAAGTCAAAATACTCTGGTAAAAGCAGTTCTAAATGATGAAATCCCCAGTACCCTTATGGTTAAGAACTGTTTGGATGGTTTCCCAACTGTTTTTCAAAGTGCACTTCAACATCTCAAACTCACTTTTTGAAATCCACTTGACTTGCATTGGGCAAAACTGAAGTTGAGTGAAACTCAATGAGTCTTAACTTCTATGTTGTGAAACCACTTGAAACACATCTGCGACATAGTTTTTACAGAAATGAACTGTTTTGAACAGTTTCCTGGTGGAAAACAAGGCGTCACACATGTGTACACAAAGTGATTTTCAGGCCCTGAAGCGCGTTATGGTGAAATAAGGTTACCTTCAACTCTAACGCTGTGTAAAGTCAAAATACTCTGGTAAAGCAGTTCTAAATGATGAAATCCCCAGTACCCTTATGGTTAAGAACTGTTTGGATGGTTTCCCAACTGTTTTTCAAAGTGCACTTCAACATCTCAAACTCACTTTTGAAATCCCCATTGACTTGCATTGGGCAAAAACTGAAGTTGAGTGAAACTCAATAAGTCTTAACTTCTATGTTGTGAAACCACTTGAAACACATCTGCGACATAGTTTTTTACAGAAATGAACTGTTTTGAACAGTTTCCTGGTGGAAAACAAGGCGTCACACATGTGTACACAAAGTTATTTTCAGGCCCTGAAAAGCGTTATGGTGAAATAAGGTTACCTTCAACTCTAACGCTGTGTAAAGTCAAAATACTCTGGTAAAAGCAGTTCTAAATGATGAAATCCCCAGTACCCTTATGGTTAAGAACTGTTTGGATGGTTTCCCAACTGTTTTTCAAAGTGCACTTCAACATCTCAAACTCACTTTTGAAATCCCCATTGACTTGCATTGGGTCAAAACTGAAATTGAGTGAAACTCAATGAGTCTTAACTTCTATGTTGTGAAACCACTTGAAACACATCTGCGACATAAGTTTTTACAGAAATGAACTGTTTTGAACAGTTTCCTGGTGGAAAACAAGGCGTCACACATGTGTACACAAAGTGATTTTCAGGCCCTGAAACGCGTTATGGTGAAATAAGGTTACCTTCAACTCTAACGCTGTGTAAAGTCAAAATACTCTGGTAAAAGCAGTTCTAAATGATGAAATCCCCAGTACCCTTATGGTTAAGAACTGTTTGGATGGTTTCCCAACTGTTTTTCAAAGTGCACTTCAACATCTCAAACTCACTTTTGAAATCCTATTGACTTGCATTGGGCAAAACTGAAGTTGAGTTAAACTCAATGAGTCTTAACTTCTATGTTGTGAAACCACTTGAAACACATCTGCGACATAGTTTTTACAGAAATGAACTGTTTTGAACAGTTTCCTGGTGGAAAACAAGGCGTCACACATGTGTACACAAAGTGAATTTCAGGCCCTGAAACGCGTTATGGTGAAATAAGGTTACCTTCAACTCTAACGCTGTGTAAAGTCAAAATACTCTGGTAAAAGCAGTTCTAAATGATGAAATCCCCAGTACCCTTATGGTTAAGAACTGTTTGGATGGTTTCCCAACTGTTTTTCAAAGTGCACTTCAACATCTCAAACTCACTTTTGAAATCCCCATTAACTTGCATTGGACAAAACTGAAGTTGAGTGAAACTCAATGAGTCTTAACTTCTATGTTGTGAAACCACTTAAAACACATCTGCGACATAGTTTTTTACAGAAACGAACTGTTTTGAACAGTTTCCTGGTGGAAAACAAGGCGTCACACATGTGTACACAAAGTTGTTTTCAGGCCCTGAAAAGTGTTATGGTGAAATAAGGTTACCTTCAACTCTAACTCTGTGTAAAGTCAAAATACTCTGGTAAAGCAGTTCTAAATGATGAAATCCCCAGTACCCTTATGGTTAAGAACTGTTTGGATGGTTTCCCAACTGTTTTTCAAAGTGCACTTCAACATCTCAAACTCACTGTTGAAATCCCATTGACTTGCATTGGGCAAAACTGAAGTTGAGTGAAACTCAATGAGTCTTAACTTCTATGTTGTGAAACCACTTGAAACACATCTGCGACATAGTTTTTACAGAAATGAACTGTTTTGAACAGTTTCCTGGTGGAAAACAAGGCGTCACACATGTGTACACAAAGTTATTTTCAGGCCCTGAAACGCGTTATGGTGAAATAAGGTTACCTTCAACTCTAACGCTGTGTAAAGTCAAAATACTCTGGTAAAAGCAGTTCTAAATGATGAAATCCCCAGTACCCTTATGGTTAAGAACTGTTTGGATGGTTTCCCAACTGTTTTTCAAAGTGCACTTCAACATCTCAAACTCACTTTTGAAATCCTATTGACTTGCATTGGGCAAAACTGAAGTTGAGTTAAACTCAATGAGTCTTAACTTCTATGTTGTGAAACCACTTGAAACACATCTGCGACATAGTTTTTACAGAAATGAACTGTTTTGAACAGTTTCCTGGTGGAAAACAAGGCGTCACACATGTGTACACAAAGTGATTTTCAGGCCCTGAAACGCGTTATGGTGAAATAAGGTTACCTTCAACTCTAACGCTGTGTAAAGTCAAAATACTCTGGTAAAAGCAGTTCTAAATGATGAAATCCCCAGTACCCTTATGGTTAAGAACTGTTTGGATGGTTTCCCAACTGTTTTTCAAAGTGCACTTCAACATCTCAAACTCACTTTTGAAATCCCCATTAACTTGCAATGGACAAAACTGAAGTTGAGTGAAACTCAATGAGTCTTAACTTCTATGTTGTGAAACCACTTGAAACACATCTGCGACATAGTTTTTTACAGAAATGAACTGTTTTGAACAGTTTCCTGGTGGAAAACAAGGCGTCACACATGTGTACACAAAGTTGTTTTCAGGCCCTGAAAAGTGTTATGGTGAAATAAGGTTACCTTCAACTCTAACGCTGTGTAAAGTCAAAATACTCTGGTAAAAGCAGTTCTAAATGATGAAATCCCCAGTACCCTTATGGTTAAGAACTGTTTGGATGGTTTCCCAACTGTTTTTCAAAGTGCACTTCAACATCTCAAACTCACTTTTGAAATCCTATTGACTTGCATTGGGCAAAACTGAAGTTGAGTGAAACTCAATGAGTCTTAACTTCTATGTTGTGAAACCACTTGAAACACATCTGCGACATAGTTTTTTACAGAAATGAACTGTTTTGAACAGTTTCCTGGTGGAAAACAAGGCGTCACACATGTGTACACAAAGTGAATTTCAGGCCCTGAAACGCGTTATGGTGAAATAAGGTTACCTTCAACTCTAACGCTGTGTAAAGTCAAAATACTCTGGTAAAAGCAGTTCTAAATGATGAAATCCCCAGTACCCTTATGGTTAAGAACTGTTTGGATGGTTTCCCAACTGTTTTTCAAAGTGCACTTCAACATCTCAAACTCACTTTTTGAAATCCCCATTAACTTGCAATGGACAAAACTGAAGTTGAGTGAAACTCAATGAGTCTTAACTTCTATGTTGTGAAACCACTTGAAACACATCTGCGACATAGTTTTTTACAGAAATGAACTGTTTTGAACAGTTTCCTGGTGGAAAACAAGGCGTCACACATGTGTACACAAAGTGATTTTCAGGCCCTGAAACGTGTTATGGTGAAATAAGGTTACCTTCAACTCTAACGCTGTGTAAAGTCAAAATACTCTGGTAAAAGCAGTTCTAAATGATGAAATCCCCAGTACCCTTATGGTTAAGAACTGTTTGGATGGTTTCCCAACTGTTTTTCAAAGTGCACTTCAACATCTCAAACTCACTTTTGAAATCCATTGACTTGCATTGGGCAAAACTGAAGTTGAGTGAAACTCAATGAGTCTTAACTTCTATGTTGTGAAACCACTTGAAACACATCTGCGACATAGTTTTTACAGAAATGAACTGTTTTGAACAGTTTCCTGGTGGAAAACAAGGCGTCACACATGTGTACACAAAGTTATTTTCAGGCCCTGAAAGCGTTATGGTGAAATAAGGTTACCTTCAACTCTAACGCTGTGTAAAGTCAAAATACTCTGGTAAAAGCAGTTCTAAATGATGAAATCCCCAGTACCCTTATGGTTAAGAACTGTTTGGATGGTTTCCCAACTGTTTTTCAAAGTGCACTTCAACATCTCAAACTCACTTTTGAAATCCCATTGACTTGCATTGGGCAAAACTGAAGTTGAGTGAAACTCAATGAGTCTTAACTTCTATGTTGTGAAACCACTTGAAACACATCTGCGACATAGTTTTTACAGAAATGAACTGTTTTGAACAGTTTCCTGGTGGAAAACAAGGCGTCACACATGTGTACACAAAGTGAATTTTCAGGCCCTGAAACGCGTTATGGTGAAATAAGGTTACCTTCAACTCTAACGCTGTGTAAAGTCAAAATACTCTGGTAAAAGCAGTTCTAAATGATGAAATCCCCAGTACCCTTATGGTTAAGAACTGTTTGGATGGTTTCCCAACTGTTTTTCAAAGTGCACTTCAACATCTCAAACTCACTTTTGAAATCCCCATTGACTTGCATTGGGCAAAACTGAAGTTGAGTGAAACTCAATGAGTCTTAACTTCTATGTTGTGAAACCACTTGAAACACATCTGCGACATAGTTTTTACAGAAATGAACTGTTTTGAACAGTTTCCTGGTGGAAAACAAGGCGTCACACATGTGTACACAAAGTGATTTTCAGGCCCTGAAAAGCGTTATGGTGAAATAAGGTTACCTTCAACTCTAACGCTGTGTAAAGTCAAAATACTCTGGTAAAAGCAGTTCTAAATGATGAAATCCCCAGTACCCTTATGGTTAAGAACTGTTTGGATGGTTTCCCAACTGTTTTTCAAAGTGCAATTCAACATCTCAAACTCACTTTTGAAAATCCTATTGAGTTGCATTGGGCAAAAACTGAAGTTGAGTTAAATTTAATGAGTCTTAACTTCTATGTTGTGAAACCACTTGAAACACATCTGCGACATAGTTTTTACAGAAATGAACTGTTTTGAACAGTTTCCTGGTGGAAAACAAGGCGTCACACATGTGTACACAAAGTGAATTTCAGGCCCTGAAACGCGTTATGGTGAAATAAGGTTACCTTCAACTCTAACGCTGTGTAAAGTCAAAATACTCTGGTAAAAGCAGTTCTAAATGATGAAATCCCCAGTACCCTTATGGTTAAGAACTGTTTGGATGGTTTCCCAACTGTTTTTCAAAGTGCACTTCAACATCTCAAACTCACTTTTTGAAATCCCCATTAACTTGCAATGGACAAAACTGAAGTTGAGTGAAACTCAATGAGTCTTAACTTCTATGTTGTGAAACCACTTGAAACACATCTGCGACATAGTTTTTTACAGAAATGAACTGTTTTGAACAGTTTCCTGGTGGAAAACAAGCGTCACACATGTGTACACAAAGTTGTTTTCAGGCCCTGAAAAGTGTTATGGTGAAATAAGGTTACCTTCAACTCTAACTCTGTGGAAAGTCAAAATACTCTGGTAAAAGCAGTTCTAAATGATGAAATCCCCAGTACCCTTATGGTTAAGAACTGTTTGGATGGTTTCCCAACTGTTTTTCAAAGTGCACTTCAACATCTCAAACTCACTTTTTGAAATCCCCTTTGACTTGCATTGGGCAAAACTGAAGTTGAGTGAAACTCAATGAGTCTTAACTGCTATGTTGTGAAACCACTTGAAACACATCTGCGACATAGTTTTTTACAGAAATGAACTGTTTTGAACAGTTTCCTGGTGGAAAACAAGGCGTCACACATGTGTACACAAAGTTATTTTCAGGCCCTGAACGCGTTATGGTGAAATAAGGTTACCTTCAACTCTAACGCTGTGTAAAGTCAAAATACTCTGGTAAAAGCAGTTCTAAATGATGAAATCCCCAGTACCCTTATGGTTAAGAACTGTTTGGATGGTTTCCCAACTGTTTTTCAAAGTGCACTTCAACATCTCAAACTCACTTTTGAAATCCCATTGACTTGCATTGGGCAAAACTGAAGTTGAGTGAAACTCAATGAGTCTTAACTTCTATGTTGTGAAACCACTTGAAACACATCTGCGACATAGTTTTTACAGAAATGAACTGTTTTGAACAGTTTCCTGGTGGAAAACAAGGCGTCACACATGTGTACACAAAGTGAATTTTCAGGCCCTGAAACGCGTTATGGTGAAATAAGGTTACCTTCAACTCTAACGCTGTGTAAAGTCAAAATACTCTGGTAAAAGCAGTTCTAAATGATGAAATCCCCAGTACCCTTATGGTTAAGAACTGTTTGGATGGTTTCCCAACTGTTTTTCAAAGTGCACTTCAACATCTCAACTCACTTTTGAAATCCCCATTGACTTGCATTGGGCAAAACTGAAGTTGAGTGAAACTCAATGAGTCTTAACTTCTATGTTGTGAAACCACTTGAAACACATCTGCGACATAGTTTTTTACAGAAATGAACTGTTTTGAACAGTTTCCTGGTGGAAAACAAGGCGTCACACATGTGTACACAAAGTTGTTTTCAGGCCCTGAAAAGTGTTATGGTGAAATAAGGTTACCTTCAACTCTAACGCTGTGTAAAGTCAAAATACTCTGGTAAAAGCAGTTCTAAATGATGAAATCCCCAGTACCCTTATGGTTAAGAACTGTTTGGATGGTTTCCCAACTGTTTTTCAAAGTGCAATTCAACATCTCAAACTCACTTTTGAAAATCCTATTGAGTTGCATTGGGCAAAAACTGAAGTTGAGTTAAATTTAATGAGTCTTAACTTCTATGTTGTGAAACCACTTGAAACACATCTGCGACATAGTTTTTACAGAAATGAACTGTTTTGAACAGTTTCCTGGTGGAAAACAAGGCGTCACACATGTGTACACAAAGTGAATTTCAGGCCCTGAAACGCGTTATGGTGAAATAAGGTTACCTTCAACTCTAACGCTGTGTAAAGTCAAAATACTCTGGTAAAAGCAGTTCTAAATGATGAAATCCCCAGTACCCTTATGGTTAAGAACTGTTTGGATGGTTTCCCAACTGTTTTTCAAAGTGCACTTCAATATCTCAAACTCACTTTTGAAATCCCCATTAACTTGCAATGGACAAAACTGAAGTTGAGTGAAACTCAATGAGTCTTAACTTCTATGTTGTGAAACCACTTGAAACACATCTGCGACATAGTTTTTACAGAAATGAACTGTTTTGAACAGTTTCCTGGTGGAAAACAAGGCGTCACACATGTGTACACAAAGTTGTTTTCAGGCCCTGAAACGTGTTATGGTGAAATAAGGTTACCTTCAACTCTAACTCTGTGGAAAGTCAAAATACTCTGGTAAAGCAGTTCTAAATGATGAAATCCCCAGTACCCTTATGGTTAAGAACTGTTTGGATGGTTTCCCAACTGTTTTTCAAAGTGCACTTCAACATCTCAAACTCACTTTTGAAATCCCATTGACTTGCATTGGGCAAAACTGAAGTTGAGTGAAACTCAATGAGTCTTAACTTCTATGTTGTGAAACCACTTGAAACACATCTGCGACATAGTTTTTACAGAAATGAACTGTTTTGAACAGTTTCCTGTTGGAAAACAAGGCGTCACACATGTGTACACAAAGTGATTTTCAGGCCCTGAAACGCGTTATGGTGAAATAAGGTTACCTTCAACTCTAACGCTGTGTAAAGTCAAAATACTCTGGTAAAAGCAGTTCTAAATGATGAAATCCCCAGTACCCTTATGGTTAAGAACTGTTTGGATGGTTTCCCAACTGTTTTTCAAAGTGCACTTCAACATCTCAAACTCACTTTTGAAATCCCTATTGACTTGCATTGGGCAAAACTGAAGTTGAGTGAAACTCAATGAGTCTTAACTTCTATGTTGTGAAACCACTTGAAACACATCTGCGACATAGTTTTTACAGAAATGAACTGTTTTGAACAGTTTCCTGGTGGAAAACAAGGCGTCACACATGTGTACACAAAGTGATTTTCAGGCCCTGAAACGCGTTATGGTGAAATAAGGTTACCTTCAACTCTAACGCTGTGTAAAGTCAAAATACTCTGGTAAAAGCAGTTCTAAATGATGAAATCCCCAGTACCCTTATGGTTAAGAACTGTTTGGATGGTTTCCCAACTGTTTTTCAAAGTGCACTTCAACATCTCAAACTCACTTTTTGAAATCCCCATTGACTTGCATTGGGCAAAACTGAAGTTGAGTGAAACTCAATGAGTCTTAACTTCTATGTTGTGAAACCACTTGAAACACATCTGCGACATAGTTTTTACAGAAATGAACTGTTTTGAACAGTTTCCTGGTGGAAAACAAGGCGTCACACATGTGTACACAAAGTGATTTTCAGGCCCTGAAAAGCGTTATGGTGAAATAAGGTTACCTTCAACTCTAACGCTGTGTAAAGTCAAAATACTCTGGTAAAAGCAGTTCTAAATGATGAAATCCCCAGTACCCTTATGGTTAAGAACTGTTTGGATGGTTTCCCAACTGTTTTTCAAAGTGCACTTCAACATCTCAAACTCACTGTTTGAAATCCCTATTGACTTGCATTGGGCAAAACTGAAGTTGAGTGAAACTCAATGAGTCTTAACTTCTATGTTGTGAAACCACTTGAAACACATCTGCGACATAGTTTTTTACAGAAATGAACTGTTTTGAACAGTTTCCTGGTGGAAAACAAGGCGTCACACATGTGTACACAAAGTGAATTTTCAGGCCCTGAAAAGCGTTATGGTGAAATAAGGTTACCTTCAACTCTAACGCTGTGTAAAGTCAAAATACTCTGGTAAAAGCAGTTCTAAATGATGAAATCCCCAGTACCCTTATGGTTAAGAACTGTTTGGATGGTTTCCCAACTGTTTTTCAAAGTGCACTTCAACATCTCAAACTCACTTTTTGAAATCCCCATTGACTTGCATTGGGCAAAACTGAAGTTGAGTGAAACTCAATGAGTCTTAACTTCTATGTTGTGAAACCAATTGAAACACATCTGCGACATAGTTTTTTACAGAAATGAACTGTTTTGAACAGTTTCCTGGTGGAAAACAAGGCGTCACACATGTGTACACAAAGTGATTTTCAGGCCCTGAAACGCGTTATGGTGAAATAAGGTTACCTTCAACTCTAACGCTGTGTAAAGTCAAAATACTCTGGTAAAAGCAGTTCTAAATGATGAAATCCCCAGTACCCTTATGGTTAAGAACTGTTTGGATGGTTCCCAACTGTTTTTCAAAGTGCACTTCAACATCTCAAACTCACTTTTGAAATCCGGCACTTTATTTCGTAAATTAAATCCTTAATGTGTCACAACATAAATCAGCCTCATTATTTCCAAATTTATTTCATGCTTAAAATTTCAATTTAAGTTGTTTAAGATATAAATGCTTTAGAAAACGTTTTGGTGAAAACAGCTTCACACATTAAAACTGTTTCATCGGTACTTTACGTGAATCATTTGAATAGTTTTTTAACCACTTCAGAAATTAAAATGAATTTCAGCAGCCTTTTGGTTAAGAAGTTTATTACTCCTCAGCAAGTGCTTCAAATTGAGCCTTTGAAATTCTTATTATTACCAAACGGTTGGCAAATTTAATGAGCAACCTTGTTTGCCACCGAAAACTTCAAAACATTCTTAAGAAATGAACGGGTTTTAAAAACGGCGAAAAAGCTCATTGAAGTATTTTCACTCAAAGCTTGGGAATTTGCCTTCAAGTTTAAGTCGAAAAATAGTTTGGAAAGCAGTTCAAAACGTTGAGCCCCTTTATCCAAGGTTCGCTTGGATGGTTCATCCCCTTGCACCCCCACTTAAACCACTCACCTTTTAAAGACTGAACACCGAAGCTGGTTAATAATGAATCTTGAACTTCATGTTTAACCATTAAAATTCGGAATTTTTCAGAAAAGAACTGTTTTTAACAGTGGGTCACACATTGGTAACGCGATTTCAATTGAAGCCTTGGAATTTTTGCCTTCAACCAACTCTGGTAATTTTCAAAATTTGAGGCGCCATGTGGCTTTCCTTATGGGAAACTGCTCCTGATTTTCAAAAAGTTTAGTGCATCAACATTAATTCACTTCTAATATTGCACAAAATAAATGAAGTTGATGAAACAAGAGAACCTTGTGTAACTTACTGATTACATCTTTCGACTGTTTTACAGAAAATGTTTTAACAGTTTTTTGTGAAAACAAGTCACACATGTTTTATCGTTTTGGCCTGTGAGAACTGGCTTTATTAAATTGCGTAACCTTCAATTTCGGAATGTCAAAGTAACCGGGTTTTGAAGATGATTAAGTAACTTTTGATGTTCAAACGGTTGGCCATCAACTATTCTTAAACCTTTTTAAGGCCTCGAGATTGCAAATCTAAAATAAAAATGGTCTTAAATTCAGCAGTAAATTGAAAAACTTGAAAACACAAACATAAATTTACAATGTGGCCTGAAAGCTGTTGGAAAAACGTTCAAACGTGTGCAAAAATTCTTGAAAATAAAAGCTATATTTTGTTTAAAGGGTTTCAAACTTTGAAAAGTTAATGACTCGTTATTTCCTAACTTTTGGACCCAATTTTGCAAGTTTATAGATTTTAAAATTGAGGTGAGTAAATTTGCAAAACTGAAAAGGTGAGGCTTCATCAGGAGTAACAAAATATTTAGAATGTTTTACGATAGTTTTGACTTTAAAGCTTAGTTGGAAAATTTCACCATTTTGGCGTTTTGAGCTGAAATTACTGTTAATTATTTTCAGTTAACTCCTTGTTTGGGAACTGTTCAAAAGTTATTCTGAAAATAGTTTAATGTGAATTCAAGCTTGTACACAACATAAGTTAAGACTCATTGAAAATTACTCAACTTCGTTTTGTCAACATTAACTTCAATAGAAATTTAAAGCTGAGTTTATGTTAGGAAATTTGATCAACTTTTTAAAGACTCACTTAAACTCAGCTTAAATATTTCTTCAAAAAAAGGGGGGTAAAAAATATGGAGTTTTCAGTTGAAAAGCCGTTGCGAGTATTTTACTTCCACAAGTTGTTGAAAGTAAAACTTATATAACACTTTGACCTGAAAACCTTTTAGTGTCCATTGTGAACGGTTGTTTTTTCACTCAGAAAAACTTGTTCAAAACATTAAATTCAGTAAAAATGAAGGATGGTCAAACCAGAGTCTTAAACCTTCATTTGAAATGTCATTAATCGTCGAAAGTATGAATGAACTATTTTAAACAGTGGGAAACAAAGGGCCAATTTTAAAAAGTGAATTTACAGTTTCGCTGAAAAGTTTGCGCCTGAAAAAGGATACTCAATAACCCCTTTAAAGCTAAAAATCTTTGTCAAAAACAGTTTTTCATAAAATTCTTTACTGTTAAACTGTTTGGATGGTTTCAACTGTTTCAAATGAATTCAGATCTTAAATCACTTTGAATTCATGGTGCGATTACAAAACTGAGTTGAGTGTTAATGAGCTTAAACATTTGTGAAACCATTAAACAATCTTATATATGTTTACAGAAATGAACTGTTTTGAAATTTCACAAAAGTCACCTGTTCAAATTTCTTTTTGCAGGATGTAATCAGGTACCTTCAATCAACTTGTGAAAGTCAAAAAACTTGGTAAGGCATTCAATTTAGAACCCCAGTACCATGGGTTTAAAAACTTCATTTTAAACTGTTTTTCAATGCATTAAATTCCAAATATTTTAAATCCTTTATGCATTAAAACTAGTGAGAAATTAAGAGTTTTTAACTCAAATTAGTAACATTGCACCCTTTTTGCTTTACAGATGTTTAACAGTTGGTGGAAGGTACTGTTTCATTATAATACTTCTTCAACCCGGAAAGTCAAAAATTTGGTAAACATCTTGAGTTGTTTTGAGGAAGAACTGTTGGGTGGTTTTATTTCAAACATTCAAATTTTAAGTTCATTTAAAACTAAGTTAAGGGGCTCGATAAGTAAAATAATTGAGTTTTTGCTAGTTATGAAACCATGGATATGTTCAAAGTGGTTTGAATGAAGTCGAACAAACGTGGAAACCATCCAACAGTTCTTAACCATAAAGGGGATGGGGTTTCAATCAATTTGAGAATCTTTACAGCAGATGATTTCAGAGTTTTTGATTAAGGAACCTGATTTCACATAACTTAAAATGGGAATTCCTTAATTCACTTTGGCTGTTGTTCGCCAAAAACAAGTTAAAACAGTTAATTTTTGTAAAACTTGTCACACATAGTTTTCAGAATGAAAGTTTCACAACATAGAAGTTAAGACCATGGTGTTCACTCAACTTTAAGTTGGGAAAGCAATCGAAAAAGTTTCAAAGTGAAAGTTTATGAGATGTTGAGAGCTTCAACGTTGTTAATGAAACCATCCAAACATTCTTAACCATAAAGAGGTACTAGGGTTTCATCATTTTGACACTGTTTACCAAAAGTTATTTTGACTTTCCACAAGTTAGAGTGAAGGTCAAATTTCACATAATTTTTAAACTTGAAACAGCTTTTGTACCATGTTACCCTTGTTTTCCCCAAGCAAATTTCAAAGCATTCTGAAAATAAGCCTGAATTTTTAGTGGCACAACATAAGCTAAGGCTCATTGGGTTACTCACTCAATTTTGAATCCTTACCAGATTTGGGATTCAAAGGTGAGTTTATAATGAATCACTTTGAAAACATGAAACATCATCACAACACGTTCTTAACATTTAAAAGTTCTGGATTCATCAAGATGTTTTCAAAGGGTTTTTACAAAAGGTTAGATTGAAGGGTTTTACCATATCTGCGTTTGGAAGACAAATTACTTTGTTAACCATGTGTGGCACTTGGGGTTTTCCCCCAAAACTTTAAACATTGATTCTTAAAAACATTAAATTTAGGTTTTTTTTCAGATGTTTAGCTGTCACTTAAACATGGAAGTTAAGCTCATGAATTTCAATACTTTGTTTGCCAATGTACAATTCCAATAAGGATTTTCAAAAGCTTGAAGTTTGGATGTTAAAGAAAGTATTTGAAAAACATTCAGGGGAAAATCCAAAGTTCTTAACCAAAGGGACGGGGTTTCATCATTTAGAACTGCCTTTACCAGAGTATTTTGACTTTCCCAAGTTAGATTGAAGTAACCTGAATTCATCATAACCTTCAAGACCCGAAAACAACTTTGGTAACATGTTGACCTTGTTTTAACAAAACTTTAAAACAGTTCATTTTTTGTAAAACTATGTAAGCGTATTTTAATGGGTTTCACAACCCAAGAAGTTAAACTCATTAATTTCACTCAACTTCAGTTTTGCCCAATGCAAGCTCAATGGATTTCAAAAAGTGAGTTTGAGATGTTAAGTGCACTTTGAAAACAGTTGAAACCATCCAAACAGTTCTTAACCATAAGGGTACTGGGGATTTCATCATTTAGAACTGCTTTTACCAAAGTATTTTGACTTTACACAGCGTTAGAGTTGAAGGTAACCTTATTTCACCATACAGCTTCAGGGCCTGAAATAACTTTGTGTACACATTGTGACGCCTTGTTTTCCACCAGGAAACTGTTCAAAACAGTTCATTTCTGTAAAAATATGTCGCAGATGTGTTTCAAAGTGGTTTCACAACATAGAAGTTAAGACTCATTGAGTTTCACTCAACTTCAGTTTTTGTCCATTGCAAGTGTGGGGATTTCAAAAGTGAGTTTAAGATGAAGTGCACTTTGAAAAACAGTTGGGAAACCATCCAAACAGTTCTTAACCATAAGGGTACTGGGGATTTCATCATTTAGAACTGTTTTACCAGAGAATTTTGACTTTACAGCGTTAGAGTTGAAGGTAACCTTATTTCACCATAACGCTTTCAGGGCCTGAAATTCACTTTGGGTACACATGTGTGACGCCTTGTTTTCCACCAGGAAACTGTTCAAAACAGTTCATTTCTGTAAAAACTATGTCGCAGATGTGTTTCAAGTGGTTTCACAACATAGAAGTTAAGACTCATTGAGTTTCACTCAACTTCAGTTTTGCCAATGCAAATGGGGATTTCAAAAGTGAGTTTGAGATGTTGAAGTGCACTTTGAAAAACAGTTGGGAAACCATCAAACAGTTCTTAACCATAAGGGTACTGGGGATTTCATCATTTAGAACTGCTTTTACCAGAGTATTTTGACTTTACACAGCGTTAGAGTTGAAGGTAACCTTATTTCACCATAACGTGTTTCAGGGCCTGAAAATTACTTTGTGTACACATGTGTGACGCCTTGTTTTCCACCAGGAAACTGTTCAAAACAGTTCATTTCTGTAAAAACTATGTCGCAGATGTGTTTCAAGTGGTTTCACAACATAGAAGTTAAGACTCATTGAGTTTCACTCAACTTCAGTTTTGTCCATTCTCAAGTTAATGGGATTTCAAAAGTGAGTTTAGATGTTGAAGTGCACTTTGAAAAACAGTTGGGAAACCATCCAAACAGTTCTTAACCATAAGGGTACTGGGGATTTCATCATTTAGAACTGCTTTTACCAGAGTATTTTGACTTTACACAGCGTTAGAGTTGAAGGTAACCTATTTCACCATAACAGCTTTTCAGGGCCTGAAATTCACTTTGTGTACACATGTGTGACGCCTTGTTTTCCACCAGGAAACTGTTCAAAACAGTTCATTTCTGTAAAAACTATGTCGCAGATGTGTTTCAAGTGGTTTCACAACATAGAAGTTAAGACTCATTAAGTTTAACTCAACTTCAGTTTTTGCCAATGCAACTCAATAGGATTTCAAAAGTGAGTTTGAGATGTTGAAGTGCACTTTGAAAACAGTTGGGAAACCATCCAAACAGTTCTTAACCATAAGGGTACTGGGGGGTTCATCATTTAGAACTGCCTTTACCAGAGTATTTTGACTTTCCACAGAGTTAGAGTTGAAGGTAACCTTATTCATCATAACACTTTTCAAGGCCTGAAAATCAACTTTGTGTACACATGTGTGACGCCTTGTTTTCCACCAGGAAACTGTTCAAAACAGTTCATTTCTGTAAAAACTATGTCGCAGAGTGTTTCAAGTGGTTTCACAACATAGAAGTTAAGACTCATTGAGTTTCACTCAACTTCAGTTTTGTCCAATGCAAGTCAATGGGGATTTCAAAAGTGAGTTTGAGATGTTGAAGTGCACTTTGAAAAACAGTTGGAAACCATCCAAACAGTTCTTAACCATAAGGGTACTGGGGATTTCATCATTTAGAACTGCTTTTACCAGAGTATTTTGACTTTACACAGCGTTAGAGTTGAAGGTAACCTTATTTCACCATAACAGCGTTTCAGGGCCTGAAAATCACTTTGTGTACACATGTGTGACGCCTTGTTTTCCACCAGGAAACTGTTCAAAACAGTTCATTTCTGTTAAAAACTATGTCGCTGATGTGTTTCAAGTGGTTTCACAACATAGAAGTTAAGACTCATTGAGTTTCACTCAACTTCAGTTTGCCCAATGCAAGTTAATGGGGATTTCAAAAGTGAGTTTGAGATGTTGAAGTGCACTTTGAAAAACAGTTGGGAAACCATCCAAACAGTTCTTAACCATAAGGGTACTGGGGGTTTCATCATTTAGAACTGCTTTTACCAGAGTATTTTGACTTTACACAGCGTTAGAGTTGAAGGTAACCTTATTTCACCATAACGCGTTTCAGGGCCTGAAATTCACTTTGTGTACACATGTGTGACGCCTTGTTTTCCACCAGGAAACTGTTCAAAACAGTTCATTTCTGTAAAAACTATGTCGCAGATGTGTTTCAAGTGGTTTCACAACATAGAAGTTAAGACTCATTGAGTTTCACTCAACTTCAGTTTTGTCCAATGCAAGTTAATGGGATTTAAAAAGTGAGTTTAAGATGTTGAAGTGCACTTTGAAAAACAGTGGGGAAACCATCCAAACAGTTCTTAACCATAAGGGTACTGGGGATTTCATCATTTAGAACTGCTTTTACCAGAGTATTTTGACTTTACACAGCGTTAGAGTTGAAGGTAACCTTATTTCACCATAACGCTGTTCAGGGCCTGAAATTCACTTTGTGTACACATGTGTGACGCCTTGTTTTCCACCAGGAAACTGTTCAAAACAGTTCATTTCTGTAAAAAACTATGTCGCAGATGTGTTTCAAGTGGTTTCACAACATAGAAGTTAAGACTCATTGAGTTTCACTCAACTTCAGTTTTTGCCCAATGCAAGTCAAGTGGGATTTCAAAAGTGAGTTTGAGATGTTGAAGTGCACTTTGAAAAACAGTTGGGAAACCATCCAAACAGTTCTTAACCATAAGGGTACTGGGGATTTCATCATTTAGAACTGCTTTTACCAGAGTATTTTGACTTTACACAGCGTTAGAGTTGAAGGTAACCTTATTTCACCATAACGCTTATCAGGGCCTGAAATTCACTTTGTGTACACATGTGTGACGCCTTGTTTTCCACCAGGAAACTGTTCAAAACAGTTCATTTCTTTAAAAAACTATGTCGCAGAAGTGTTTCAAGTGGTTTCACAACATAGAAGTTAAGACTCATTGAGTTTCACTCAACTTCAGTTTTGTCCAATGCAATTAATAGGGATTTCAAAAGTGAGTTTGAGATGTTGAAGTGCACTTTGAAAAACAGTTGGGAAACCATCCAAACAGTTCTTAACCATAAGGGTACTGGGGATTTCATCATTTAGAACTGCTTTTACCAGAGTATTTTGACTTTACACAGCGTTAGAGTTGAAGGTAACCTTATTTCACCATAACAGCTTTCAGGGCCTGAAAATCAACTTTGTGTACACATGTGTGACGCCTTGTTTTCCACCAGGAAACTGTTCAAAACAGTTCATTTCTGTAAAAACTATGTCGCAGATGTGTTTCAAGTGGTTTCACAACATAGAAGTTAAGACTCATTGAGTTTCACTCAACTTCAGTTTTGTCCAATGCAAGTTAATGGGGATTTCAAAAGTGAGTTTGAGATGTTGAAGTGCACTTTGAAAAACAGTTGGGAAACCATCCAAACAGTTCTTAACCATAAGGGTACTGGGGATTTCATCATTTAGAACTGCTTTTACCAGAGTATTTTGACTTTACACAGCGTTAGAGTTGAAGGTAACCTTATTTCACCATAACGCTTTCAGGGCCTGAAAAACTTTGTGTACACATGTGTGACGCCTTGTTTTCCACCAGGAAACTGTTCAAAACAGTTCATTTCTGTAAAAACTATGTCGCAGATGTGTTTCAAGTGGTTTCACAACATAGAAGTTAAGACTCATTGAGTTTCACTCAACTTCAGTTTTGTCCATGCAAGTTAATGGGGATTTCAAAAGTGAGTTTAGATGTTGAAGTGCACTTTGAAAAACAGTTGGGAAACCATCCAAACAGTTCTTAACCATAAGGGTACTGGGGATTTCATCATTTAGAACTGCTTTTACCAGAGTATTTTGACTTTACACAGCGTTAGAGTTGAAGGTAACCTTATTTCACCATAACACGTTTCAGGGCCTGAAAATAACTTTGTGTACACATGTGTGACGCCTTGTTTTCCACCAGGAAACTGTTCAAAACAGTTCATTTCTGTAAAAAACTATGTCGCAGAAGTGTTTCAAGTGGTTTCACAACATAGAAGTTAAGACTCATTGAGTTTCACTCAACTTCAGTTTTGTCCAATGCAAGTCAATAGGATTTCAAAAGTGAGTTTGAGATGTTGAAGTGCACTTTGAAAAACAGTTGGGAAACCATCCAAACAGTTCTTAACCATAAGGGTACTGGGGATTTCATCATTTAGAACTGTTTTACCAGAGTATTTTGACTTTACACAGCGTTAGAGTTGAAGGTAACCTTATTTCACCATAACGCTTTCAGGGCCTGAAAATCAACTTTGTGTACACATGTGTGACGCCTTGTTTTCCACCAGGAAACTGTTCAAAACAGTTCATTTCTGTAAAAACTATGTCGCAGATGTGTTTCAAGTGGTTTCACAACATAGAAGTTAAGACTCATTGAGTTTCACTCAACTTCAGTTTTGTCCAATGCAAGTTAAATGGATTTCAAAAGTGAGTTTGAGATGTTGAAGTGCACTTTGAAAAACAGTTGGGAAACCATCCAAACAGTTCTTAACCATAAACTGGGGATTTCATCATTTAGAACTGCTTTTACCAGAGTTTTTGACTTGTTAGAGTTGAAGGTAACCTTATTTCACCATAACTTCAGGGCCTGAAATTCACTTTGTGTACACATGTGTGACGCCTTGTTTTCCACCACTGAAACAGTTCAAAACATCCAAACAGATGTGTTTCAAGTGGTTTCACAACATAGAAGTTAAGACTCAATTTACTCAACTTCAGTTTTGCCCAATGCAAGTTAGGGGTTTCAAAAGTGAGTTTGAGATGTTTCATGCACTTTGAAAAACAGTTGGGAAACCATCCAAACAGTTCTTAACCATAAGGGTACTGGGGTTTCATCATTTAGAACTGCCTTTACCAGAGTATTTTGACTTTCCACAGAGTTAGAGTTGAAGGTAACCTTAATTCACCATAACACTTTTCAAGACCTGAAAACAACTTTGTGTACACATGTGTGACGCCTTGTTTTCCACCAGGAAACTGTTCAAAACAGTTCATTTCTGTAAAAAATATGTCGCAGATGTGTTTCAAGTGGTTTCACAACATAGAAGTTAAGACTCATTGAGTTTCACTCAACTTCAGTTTTGTCCATGCAAGTTAATGGGGATTTCAAAAGTGAGTTTAAGATGTTGAAGTGCACTTTGAAAAACAGTTGGGAAACCATCCAAACAGTTCTTAACCATAAGGGTACTGGGGATTTCATCATTTAGAACTGCTTTTACCAGAGTATTTTGACTTTACACAGCGTTAGAGTTGAAGGTAACCTTATTTCAACATAACGCTTTCAGGGCCTGAAAATCACTTTGTGTACACATGTGTGACGCCTTGTTTTCCACCAGGAAACTGTTCAAAACAGTTCATTTCTGTAAAAACTATGTCGCAGAAGTGTTTCAAGTGGTTTCACAACATAGAAGTTAAGACTCATTGAGTTTCACTCAACTTCAGTTTTGCCCAATGCAAGTCAATGGGGATTTCAAAAGTGAGTTTGAGATGTTGAAGTGCACTTTGAAAAACAGTTGGGAAACCATCCAAACAGTTCTTAACCATAAGGGTACTGGGGATTTCATCATTTAGAACTGCTTTTACCAGAGTATTTTGACTTTACACAGAGTTAGAGTTGAAGGGAACCTTATTTCACCATAACGCTTTCAAGACCTGAAAATAACTTTGTGTACACATGTGTGACCTTGTTTTCCACCAGGAAACTGTTCAAAACAGTTCATTTCTGTAAAAACTATGTCGCAGATGTTTTCAAGTGGTTTCACAACATAGAAGTTAAGACTCATTGAGTTTCACTCAACTTCAGTTTTGCCCAATGCAAGTTAATGGGGATTTCAAAAGTGAGTTTGAGATGTTGAAGTGCACTTTGAAAAACAGTTGGGAAACCATCCAAACAGTTCTTAACCATAAGGGTACTGGGGATTTCATCATTTAGAACTGCTTTTACAGGAGTATTTTGACTTTCACAGCGTTAGAGTTGAAGGTAACCTTATTTCACCATAACGCGTTTCAGGGCCTGAAAACAACTTTGTGTACACATGTGTGACGCCTTGTTTTCCACCAGGAAACTGTTCAAAACAGTTCATTTCTGTAAAAACTATGTCGCAGATGTGTTTCAAGTGGTTTCACAACATAGAAGTTAAGACTCATTGAGTTTCACTCAACTTCAGTTTTGCCCAATGCAAGTCAATGGGGATTTCAAAAGTGAGTTTGAGATGTTGAAGTGCACTTTGAAAAACAGTTGGGAAACCATCCAAACAGTTCTTAACCATAAGGGTACTGGGGATTTCATCATTTAGAACTGTTTTACCAGAGTATTTTGACTTTACACAGCGTTAGAGTTGAAGGTAACCTTATTTCACCATAACGCTTTTCAGGGCCTGAAAACAACTTTGTGTACACATGTGTGACGCCTTGTTTTCCACCAGGAAACTGTTCAAAACAGTTCATTTCTGTAAAAACTATGTCGCAGATGTGTTTCAAGTGGTTTCACAACATAGAAGTTAAGACTCATTGAGTTTCACTCAACTTCAGTTTTGTCCAATGCAAGTTAATGGGGATTTCAAAAGTGAGTTTGAGATGTTGAAGTGCACTTTGAAAAACAGTTGGGAAACCATCCAAACAGTTCTTAACCATAAGGGTACTGGGGATTTCATCATTTAGAACTGCTTTTACCAGAGTATTTTGACTTTACACAGAGTTAGAGTTGAAGGTAACCTTATTTCACCATAACGCGCTTTCAGGGCCTGAAATTCTCTTTGTGTACACATGTGTGACGCCTTGTTTTCCACCAGGAAACTGTTCAAAACAGTTCATTTCTGTAAAAACTATGTCGCAGATGTGTTTCAAGTGGTTTCACAACATAGAAGTTAAGACTCATTGAGTTTCACTCAACTTCAGTTTTGGCCCAATGCAAGTCAATGGGGATTTCAAAAGTGAGTTTGAGATGTTGAATTGCACTTTGAAAAACAGTTGGGAAACCATCCAAACAGTTCTTAACCATAAGGGTACTGGGGATTTCATCATTTAGAACTGCTTTTACCAGAGTATTTTGACTTTACACAGCGTTAGAGTTGAAGGTAACCTTATTTCACCATAACGCTTTCAGGGCCTGAAAATAACTTTGTGTACACATGTGTGACGCCTTGTTTTCCACCAGGAAACTGTTCAAAACAGTTCATTTCTGTAAAAACTATGTCGCAGATGTGTTTCAAGTGGTTTCACAACATAGAAGTTAAGACTCATTGAGTTTCACTCAACTTCAGTTTTGTCCAATGCAAGTTAATGGGGATTTCAAAAGTGAGTTTGAGATGTTGAAGTGCACTTTGAAAAACAGTTGGGAAACCATCCAAACAGTTCTTAACCATAAGGGTACTGGGGATTTCATCATTTAGAACTGTTTTACCAGAGTATTTTGACTTTACACAGCGTTAGAGTTGAAGGTAACCTTATTTCACCATAACGCTTTCAGGGCCTGAAATTCACTTTGTGTACACATGTGTGACGCCTTGTTTTCCACCAGGAAACTGTTCAAAACAGTTCATTTCTGTAAAAAACTATGTCGCAGAAGTGTTTCAAGTGGTTTCACAACATAGAAGTTAAGACTCATTGAGTTTCACTCAACTTCAGTTTTGCCCAATGCAAGTCAATGGGGATTTCAAAAGTGAGTTTGAGATGTTGAAGTGCACTTTGAAAAACAGTTGGGAAACCATCCAAACAGTTCTTAACCATAAGGGTACTGGGGATTTCATCATTTAGAACTGCTTTTACCAGAGTATTTTGACTTTACACAGAGTTAGAGTTGAAGGTAACCTGATTTCACCATAAGCGTTTCAAGACCTGAAAATCACTTTGTGTACACATGTGTGACGCCTTGTTTTCCACCAGGAAACTGTTCAAAACAGTTCATTTCTGTAAAAACTATGTCGCAGATGTGTTTCAAGTGGTTTCACAACATAGAAGTTAAGACTCATTGAGTTTCACTCAACTTCAGTTTTGCCCAATGCAAGTTAATAGGGATTTCAAAAGTGAGTTTGAGATGTTGAAGTGCACTTTGAAAAACAGTTGGGAAACCATCCAAACAGTTCTTAACCATAAGGGTACTGGGGATTTCATAATTTAGAACTGTTTTACCAGAGTATTTTGACTTTTCACAGCGTTAGAGTTGAAGGTAACCTTATTTCACCATACACGTTTCAGGGCCTGAAAACAACTTTGTGTACACATGTGTGACGCTTGTTTTCCACCAGGAAACTGTTCAAAACAGTTCATTTCTGTAAAAACTATGTCGCAGATGTGTTTCAAGTGGTTTCACAACATAGAAGTTAAGACTCATTGAGTTTCACTCAACTTCAGTTTTTGTCCAATGCAAGTCAATGGGGATTTCAAAAGTGAGTTTGAGATGTTGAAGTGCACTTTGAAAAACAGTTGGGAAACCATCCAAACAGTTCTTAACCATAAGGGTACTGGGGATTTCATCATTTAGAACTGCTTTTACCAGAGTATTTTGACTTTACACAGCGTTAGAGTTGAAGGTAACCTTATTTCACCATAACACTTTCAGGGCCTGAAAACAACTTTGTGTACACATGTGTGACGCCTTGTTTTCCACCAGGAAACTGTTCAAAACAGTTCATTTCTGTAAAAACTATGTCGCAGATGTGTTTCAAGTGGTTTCACAACATAGAAGTTAAGACTCATTGAGTTTCACTCAACTTCAGTTTTGTCCAATGCAAGTTAATGGATTTCAAAAGTGAGTTTGAGATGTTGAAGTGCACTTTGAAAAACAGTTGGGAAACCATCCAAACAGTTCTTAACCATAAGGGTACTGGGGATTTCATCATTTAGAACTGCTTTTACCAGAGTATTTTGACTTTACACAGCGTTAGAGTTGAAGGTAACCTTATTTCACCATAACAGCGTTTCAGGGCCTGAAAATCACTTTGTGTACACATGTGTGACGCCTTGTTTTCCACCAGGAAACTGTTCAAAACAGTTCATTTCTGTAAAAACTATGTCGCTGATGTGTTTCAAATGGTTTCACAACATAGAAGTTAAGACTCATTGAGTTTCACTCAACTTCAGTTTTGCCCAATGCAAGTCAATGGGGATTTCAAAAGTGAGTTTGAGATGTTGAAGTGCACTTTGAAAAACAGTTGGGAAACCATCCAAACAGTTCTTAACCATAAGGGTACTGGGGATTTCATCATTTAGAACTGCTTTTACCAGAGTATTTTGACTTTCCACAGAGTTAGAGTTGAAGGTAACCTGATTCACCATAACACTTTCAGGGCCTGAAAACAACTTTGTGTACACATGTGTGACCTTGTTTTCCACCAGGAAACTGTTCAAAACAGTTCATTTCTGTAAAAACTATGTCGCAGATGTGTTTCAAGTGGTTTCACAACATAGAAGTTAAGACTCATTGAGTTTCACTCAACTTCAGTTTTGTCCATTGCAAGTTAATGGGGATTTCAAAAGTGAGTTTAAGATGTGAAGTGCACTTTGAAAAACAGTTGGGAAACCATCCAAACAGTTCTTAACCATAAGGGTACTGGGGATTTCATCATTTAGAACTGTTTTACCATAGTATTTTGACTTTACACAGCGTTAGAGTTGAAGGTAACCTTATTTCACCATAACGCGTTTCAGGGCCTGAAATTCACTTTGTGTACACATGTGTGACGCCTTGTTTTCCACCAGGAAACTGTTCAAAACAGTTCATTTCTGTAAAAAACTATGTCGCAGATGTGTTTCAAGTGGTTTCACAACATAGAAGTTAAGACTCATTAGTTTACTCAACTTCAGTTTTTGCCCAATGCAACTCAATAGGATTTCAAAAGTGAGTTTGAGATGTTGAATTGCACTTTGAAAAACAGTTGGGAAACCATCCAAACAGTTCTTAACCATAAGGGTACTGGGGTTTCATCATTTAGAACTGCTTTTACCAGAGTATTTTGACTTTACACAGAGTTAGAGTTGAAGGTAACCTAATTCACCATAACGCTTTCAAGGCCTGAAAACAACTTTGTGTACACATGTGTGACGCTTGTTTTCCACCAGGAAACTGTTCAAAACAGTTCATTTCTGTAAAAACTATGTCGCAGATGTGTTTCAAGTGGTTTCACAACATAGAAGTTAAGACTCATTGAGTTTCACTCAACTTCAGTTTTGTCCAATGCAAGTCAATAGGGGATTTCAAAAGTGAGTTTAGATGTTGAAGTGCACTTTGAAAAACAGTTGGGAAACCATCCAAACAGTTCTTAACCATAAGGGTACTGGGGATTTCATCATTTAGAACTGCTTTACCAGAGTATTTTGACTTTACACAGAGTTAGAGTTGAAGGTAACCTTATTTCACCATAACGCGTTTCAGGGCCTGAAAACAACTTTGTGTACACATGTGTGACGCCTTGTTTTCCACCAGGAAACTGTTCAAAACAGTTCATTTCTGTAAAACACTATGTCGCAGATGTGTTTCAAGTGGTTTCACAACATAGAAGTTAAGACTCATTGAGTTTCACTCAACTTCAGTTTTGCCCAATGCAAGTCAATGGGGATTTCAAAAGTGAGTTTGAGATGTTGAAGTGCACTTTGAAAAACAGTTGGGAAACCATCCAAACAGTTCTTAACCATAAGGGTACTGGGGATTTCATCATTTAGAACTGCTTTTACCAGAGTATTTTGACTTTACACAGAGTTAGAGTTGAAGGTAACCTTGAATTCACCATAACACTTTTCAAGACCTGAAAACAACTTTGTGTACACATGTGTGACGGCTTGTTTTCCACCAGGAAACTGTTCAAAACAGTTCATTTCTGTAAAAACTATGTCGCAGATGTTTTCAAGTGGTTTCACAACATAGAAGTTAAGACTCATTGAGTTTCACTCAACTTCAGTTTTGTCCATTGCAAGTTAATGGGGATTTCAAAAGTGAGTTTAAGATGTGAAGTGCACTTTGAAAAACAGTTGGGAAACCATCCAAACAGTTCTTAACCATAAGGGTACTGGGGATTTCATCATTTAGAACTGCTTTTACCAGAGTATTTTGACTTTACACAGCGTTAGAGTTGAAGGTAACCTTATTTCACCATAACGCGTTTCAGGGCCTGAAAATTCACTTTGTGTACACATGTGTGACGCCTTGTTTTCCACCAGGAAACTGTTCAAAACAGTTCATTTCTGTAAAAACTATGTCGCAGATGTGTTTCAAGTGGTTTCACAACATAGAAGTTAAGACTCATTGAGTTTCAACTCAACTTCAGTTTTTGCCCAATGCAAGTCAATGGGGATTTCAAAAGTGAGTTTGAGATGTTGAAGTGCACTTTGAAAAACAGTTGGGAAACCATCCAAACAGTTCTTAACCATAAGGGTACTGGGGATTTCATCATTTAGAACTGCTTTTACCAGAGTATTTTGACTTTACACAGAGTTAGAGTTGAAGGTAACCTTATTTCACCATAACAGCGTTTCAGGGCCTGAAAATCACTTTGTGTACACATGTGTGACGCCTTGTTTTCCACCAGGAAACTGTTCAAAACAGTTCATTTCTGTAAAAACTATGTCGCAGATGTGTTTCAAGTGGTTTCACAACATAGAAGTTAAGACTCATTGAGATTCACTCAACTTCAGATTTGACCAAATGCAAGTCAATGGGGATTTCAAAAGTGAGTTTGAGATGTTGAAGTGCACTTTGAAAAACAGTTGGGAAACCATCCAAACAGTTCTTAACCATAAGGGTACTGGGGATTTCATCATTTAGAACTGCTTTTACCAGAGTATTTTGACTTTACACAGAGTTAGAGTTGAAGGTAACCTTATTTCACCATAACACTTTTCAGGGCCTGAAAACAACTTTGTGTACACATGTGTGA
This sequence comes from Polypterus senegalus, assembly GCF_016835505.1. Classification (NCBI taxonomy): domain Eukaryota; kingdom Metazoa; phylum Chordata; class Cladistia; order Polypteriformes; family Polypteridae; genus Polypterus; species Polypterus senegalus. Next base: position 138,590 of record NW_024386412.1, read on the forward strand.
CGCCTTGTTTTCCACCAGGAAACTGTTCAAAACAGTTCATTTCTGTAAAAACTATGTCGCAGATGTGTTTCAAGTGGTTTCACAACATAGAAGTTAAGACTCATTGAGTTTCACTCAACTTCAGTTTTGCCCAATGCAAGTCAATGGGGATTTCAAAAGTGAGTTTGAGATGTTGAAGTGCACTTTGAAAAACAGTTGGGAAACCATCCAAACAGTTCTTAACCATAAGGGTACTGGGGATTTCATCATTTAGAACTGCTTTTACCAGAGTATTTTGACTTTACACAGCGTTAGAGTTGAAGGTAACCTTATTTCACCATAACACTTTCAGGGCCTGAAAACAACTTTGTGTACACATGTGACGCCTTGTTTTCCACCAGGAAACTGTTCAAAACAGTTCATTTCTGTAAAAACTATGTCGCAGATGTGTTTCAAGTGGTTTCACAACATAGAAGTTAAGACTCATTGAGTTTCACTCAACTTCAGTTTTGCCCAATGCAAGTCAATGGGGATTTCAAAAGTGAGTTTGAGATGTTGAAGTGCACTTTGAAAAACAGTTGGGAAACCATCCAAACAGTTCTTAACCATAAGGGTACTGGGGATTTCATCATTTAGAACTGCTTTTACCAGAGTATTTTGACTTTACACAGCGTTAGAGTTGAAGGTAACCTTATTTCACCATAACGCTTTCAGGGCCTGAAAATAACTTTGTGTACACATGTGTGACGCCTTGTTTTCCACCAGGAAACTGTTCAAAACAGTTCATTTCTGTAAAAAACTATGTCGCAGATGTGTTTCAAGTGGTTTCACAACATAGAAGTTAAGACTCATTGAGTTTCACTCAACTTCAGTTTTGCCCAATGCAAGTCAATAGGGATTTCAAAAGTGAGTTTGAGATGTTGAAGTGCACTTTGAAAAACAGTTGGGAAACCATCCAAACAGTTCTTAACCATAAGGGTACTGGGGATTTCATCATTTAGAACTGCTTTTACCAGAGTATTTTGACTTTACACAGCGTTAGAGTTGAAGGTAACCTTATTTCACCATAACACTTTCAGGGCCTGAAAACAACTTTGTGTACACATGTGTGACGCCTTGTTTTCCACCAGGAAACTGTTCAAAACAGTTCATTTCTGTAAAAACCTATGTCGCAGATGTGTTTCAAGTGGTTTCACAACATAGAAGTTAAGACTCATTGAGTTTCACTCAACTTCAGTTTTGGCCCAATGCAAGTCAATGGGGATTTCAAAAGTGAGTTTGAGATGTTGAAGTGCACTTTGAAAAACAGTTGGGAAACCATCCAAACAGTTCTTAACCATAAGGGTACTGGGGGTTTCATCATTTAGAACTGCCTTTACCAGAGTATTTTGACTTTTCACAGAGTTAGAGTTGAAGGTAACCTTATTCACCATAACACTTTCAGGGCCTGAAAACAACTTTGTGTACACATGTGTGACGCCTTGTTTTCCACCAGGAAACTGTTCAAAACAGTTCATTTCTGTAAAAAACTATGTCGCAGATGTGTTTCAAGTGGTTTCACAACATAGAAGTTAAGACTCATTGAGTTTCACTCAACTTCAGTTTTGTCCAATTGCAAGTTAATGGGGATTTCAAAAGTGAGTTTAAGATGTTGAAGTGCACTTTGAAAAACAGTTGGGAAACCATCCAAACAGTTCTTAACCATAAGGGTACTGGGGATTTCATCATTTAGAACTGTTTTACCAGAGTATTTTGACTTTACACAGCGTTAGAGTTGAAGGTAACCTTATTTCACCATAACGCGTTTCAGGGCCTGAAAATCACTTTGTGTACACATGTGTGACGCCTTGTTTTCCACCAGGAAACTGTTCAAAACAGTTCATTTCTGTAAAAAACTATATCGCAGATGTGTTTCAAGTGGTTTCACAACATAGAAGTTAAGACTCATTAAATTTAACTCAACTTCAGTTTTGCCCAATGCAACTCAATAGGATTTCAAAAGTGAGTTTGAGATGTTGAATGCACTTTGAAAAACAGTTGGGAAACCATCCAAACAGTTCTTAACCATAAGGGTACTGGGGATTTCATCATTTAGAACTGCTTTTACCAGAGTATTTTGACTTTACACAGCGTTAGAGTTGAAGGTAACCTTATTTCACCATAACACGTTTCAGGGCCTGAAAATAACTTTGTGTACACATGTGTGACGCCTTGTTTTCCACCAGGAAACTGTTCAAAACAGTTCATTTCTGTAAAAAATATGTGCAGATGTGTTTCAAGTGGTTTCACAACATAGAAGTTAAGACTCATTGAGTTTCACTCAACTTCAGTTTTTTGTCCAATGCAAGTCAATGGGGATTTCAAAAAGTGAGTTTGAGATGTTGAAGTGCACTTTGAAAAACAGTTGGGAAACCATCCAAACAGTTCTTAACCATAAGGGTACTGGGGATTTCATCATTTAGAACTGCTTTTACCAGAGTATTTTGACTTTACACAGCGTTAGAGTTGAAGGTAACCTTATTTCACCATAACGCGTTTCAGGGCCTGAAAATCACTTTGTGTACACATGTGTGACGCCTTGTTTTCCACCAGGAAACTGTTCAAAACAGTTCATTTCTGTAAAAAACTATGTCGCAGATGTGTTTCAAGTGGTTTCACAACATAGAAGTTAAGACTCATTGAGTTTCACTCAACTTCAGTTTTTGTCCAATGCAAGTCAATGGGGATTTCAAAAGTGAGTTTGAGATGTTGAATTGCACTTTGAAAAACAGTTGGGAAACCATCCAAACAGTTCTTAACCATAAGGGTACTGGGGATTTCATCATTTAGAACTGCTTTTACCAGAGTATTTTGACTTTCACAGCGTTAGAGTTGAAGGTAACCTTTCACCATAACGCTTTTCAGGGCCTGAAAACAACTTTGTGTACACATGTGTGACGCCTTGTTTTCCACCAGGAAACTGTTCAAAACAGTTCATTTCTGTAAAAACTATGTCGCAGAGTGTTTCAAGTGGTTTCACAACATAGAAGTTAAGACTCATTGAGTTTCACTCAACTTCAGTTTTTGCCCAATGCAACTCAAGGATTTCAAAAGTGAGTTTGAGATGTTGAAGTGCACTTTGAAAAACAGTTGGGAAACCATCCAAACAGTTCTTAACCATAAGGGTACTGGGATTTCAGAACTGTTTTACCAGAGTATTTTGACTTTACACGTGAGAGTTGAAGGTAACCTTATTTCACCATAAGCGCTTCAGGGCCTGAAAATCACTTTGTGTACACATGTGTGACGCCTTGTTTTCCACCAGGAAACTGTTCAAAACAGTTCATTTCTGTAAAAAACTATGTCGCAGATGTGTTTCAAGTGGTTTCACAACATAGAAGTTAAGACTCATTGAGTTTCACTCAACTTTAGATTTGGCCCAATGCAAGTCAAGGATTTCAAAAGTGAGTTTGAGATGTTGAAGTGCACTTTGAAAACAGTTGTGAAACCATCCAAACAGTTCTTAACCATAAGGGTACTGGGGTTTCATCATTTAGAACTGCCTTTACCAGAGTATTTTGACCCACAGAGTTAGAGTTGAAGGTAACCTTATTTCACCATATAACACTTTTCAAGACCTGAAAACAACTTTGTGTACACATGTGTGATACCTTGTTTTCCAAAGGAAACTTTTCAAAACAGTTCATTTCTGTAAAAAACTATGTCGCATGATGTATTTCAAGTGGTTTCACAACATAGAAGTTAAGACTCATTGAGTTTCACTCACTTCAGTTTTTTGTCCCATGCAAGTTAATGGGGATTTCAAAAAGTGAGTTTGAGATGTTGAAGTGCACTTTGAAAAACAGTTGGGAAACCATCCAAACAGTTCTTAACCATAAGGGTACTGGGGATTTCATCATTTAGAACTGTTTTACGATAGTATTTTGACTTTACACAGCGTTAGAGTGGAAGGTAACCTTATTTCACCATAACGCTGCTTCAGGGCCTGAAAATAACTTTGTGTACACATGTGTGACGCCTTGTTTTCCACCAGGAAACTGTTCAAAACAGTTCATTTCTGTAAAAACTATGTCGCAGATGTGTTTCAATGCAGTGTTTCACAACATAGAAGTTAAGACTCATTGAGTTTCACTCAACTTCAGTTTTGCCCAATGCAACTCAATAGGATTTCAAAAGTGAGTTTGAGATGTTGAATTGCACTTTGAAAAACAGTGGGGAAACCATCCAAACAGTTCTTAACCATAAGGGTACTGGGGATTTCATCATTTAGAACTGCTCTTTACCAGAGTATTTTTGACTTTACACAGCGTTAGAGTTGAAGGTAACCTTATTTCACCATAGCGTTTCAGGGCCTGAAAATAACTTTGTGTACACATTTGTGACGCTTGTTTTCCAACAGGAAACTGTTCAAAACAGTTCATTTCTGTAAAAACTATGTCACAGCTGATGTTTTCAAGTGGTTTCACAACATAGAAGTTAAGACTCATTGAGTTTAACTCAACTTCAGTTTTGCCCAATGCAAGTCAATGGGATTTCAAAAAGTGAGTTTGAGATGTTGAAGTGCACTTTGAAAAACAGTTGGGAAACCATCCAAACAGTTCTTAACCATAAGGGTACTGGGGATTTTATCATTTAGAACTGCCTTTTACCAGAGTATTTTGACTTTACACAGAGTTAGAGTTGAAGGTAACCTTATTTCACCATAAGCGTTTTCAGGGCCTGAAATCACTTTGTGTACACATGTGTGACGCCTTGTTTTCCACCAGGAAACTGTTCAAAACAGTTCATTTCTGTAAAAACTATGTCGAGATGTGTTTCAAGTGGTTTCACAACATAGAAGTTAAGACTCATTAAATTTAACTCAACTTCAGTTTTGCCCAATGCAATAATAGGATTTCAAAAGCTGAGTTTGAGATGTTGAATTGCACTTGAAAAACAGTTGGGAAACCATCCAAACAGTTCTTAACCATAAGGGTACTGGGGTTTCATCATTTAGAACTGCTTTTACCAGAGTATTTTGACTTTCCACAGAGTTAGAGTTGAAGGTAACCTGATTCATCATAACATTCAAGACCTGAAAACAACTTTGTGTACACATCTGTTTACGGGTTGTTTTTTCCCCCAGGGAAAATGTTCAAAACAGTTCATTTCTGTAAAAACTATGGGCACAGATGTGTTTCAAGTGGTTTTCACAACATAAAATTAAGACTCATTGAGTTTCACTCAACTTCAGTTTTTTCCATTGCCCGGGTTAAAGGGGATTTCAAAAAGTGAGTTTAAGATGTAAGTACTTTTGAAAAAAAGTTGGGGAAAACCCTCAAAACAGTTTCTTAACCATTAAAAATTTTTGGGGATTTCATCATTTAGAACTGTTTTTCGATAGTTTTTTTTGACTTTTGGGGTTAGAGTTGAAGGTATCCTTATTTCACCATACGGGGTTTCAGGGCCGAAATTCACTTTGTGTACACATTTGTAGCCTTTTTTTCCCCAAAGGGAAAATGGCCCAAAAAAGTTCATTTTTGTAAAAAACTATGTTCCCGATGTGTTTTAAGTGGTTTCACAACATAGAACTTAAAACTTTTTAACTCAACTTCAGTTTTGCCCCAAAGCAACTCGGGAATTTCAAAAAGGGGAGTTTTAGATGTTGAAATTCACTTTGAAAAAAAGTTTGGGGGAAAACCCTCAAAACAGATCTTAACCCTAAAAGGGTACGGGGTTTCATCATTTAGAACTGCTTTTAAAAGTATTTTGACTTTCCACAGAGTTTGAGTTTGGGGAACCTGACTTTAAAATAACACTTTTCAAGACCTGAAAACAACTTTGTGTACACCTTCAACTCTAACGCTGTGTAAAGTCAAAATACTATCGTAAAACGGGTTTTAAAAAGATAAAACCCTACCCCTTTTTAAAAAAATGTTTGGAAGGGTTTTTAAATGTTTTTAAAAAATGCAATTTCCATCTTTTAAACTCGCTTTTAAAAACCCTTTTAGTTGCGGGGGGAAAAAAAAATTTTAATGAGTCTTCTTTACTATTTGTGAAAGTTGGGTGGGAAAAAAATCTGCGACATAGGAAAAAGAATTTTTTTATTTCCCAATGAAGGGGTTTAACGCTGTGAAAAAACCCTTGGGATTATGGTGAAATAAGGTTCCCAACTCTAACCTTTAAAAGGGTCAAAGTACTCTGGTAAAAGCGGGTTTACAAATGATTTAAATCCCCCTCTTTTGGAAAGAATTTAGTTTCCCAATTTTTAAATGCCTCCGCCTTTCACCTTTGAAAAAACCCCGCTGAATTTGCGAAGGTGGTTTCTAATCCCCAAGTTTAAAAAACCCCAAACGGGCATTTTTTTGGCTTTTTTTTGGGCGAAATTTCCCGGTGGCCCAAAAACATGTTTACCAAAAAAATTTCAGGCCTGAAACGGCGTTATGGTGAAAAAAAGGAAAACCCCCAGCTTAACCAAGTCAAAAAAATATCTAAAAAGTTCAAATGATGAAATCCCCTCCATTTTGAAAGAACTGTTTGGTTTTCCCCATTTCAAAAAGTCCTCATCTCCCAAAATCGGGTTTTTAAAACTAAGTTTCTTGGGAAAAAAGAAGTTTTAAAAAGGGTTTTTTTAACATCTATGTTGTGGGAAAATTAAACCCGGGTTAAACCCTCTGGGCAATTTTTGAAATAAATGAGTAACCGGCTCACAAACACAAAATAATTTCCCGGCCGAACGCGTTGGGGAAAAAACCCCAACCCGTTGTGCCGTAAAAGGGTTTAAAATGAAATCCCTTTTGGTGATTTTTTTGGGTTTTTTAAAATTTTTTTAAAAATACCCTTAAAAATTTACCGAAATCATTAAAAAAATGGTTGGTTTAAACTTCTGTTTGTGAAAACGCGGGGCATGGGTTTTTTACGGGAAAAGAATTTTTTTGAACCGGTTTTTTGGTTTAAACGGCGTCACACCCTGTGTACACGGGGGGAAATTTTCCCGGGCCCCGGCGGTTTTTGGAAAATTTCCCGGCCCCCTTGTGAAAAATCAAAAATTATGGGAAAACGGGTTTTTGGTAAAATCCCCCGGCCCCTTTTAAGTTAAAAACTGTTTGGGTAGTTTCCAAAATTTTCCCCTTTCCTTCATCTTAAACTCCCCGAAATCCCCTTAAACGTGGACAAAACTGAAGTTGGTAAAAACAACCCCCCTTTTTAAAACCACTTAATTTCGACATAGTTTTTTGGGAAAATTTAAATTTTTTAAACGGGTTTCTGTTGGGAAAATAACCCCTACAAGGAACAAATTTTTTTGGGGCGAAAGTGTTATAAAAATTTGGGGACCCTTTAACTCCCCCCTTTTTGTAAAATCAAAAAAAACTCTGGTAAAGGCGGTTATAAATGAAAAAGGTCCCCTTTTGGTTGGGGAACTTGTTTAAAATGGGTTTTAAAGTGCGCCCCCAACCTCCCAAACCCCGAGAAAACCTTTTCGTTGGGGAAACTAAAATTGGTGAAACTCAATGGGCGCTTTTTTTGGAAAAAACGGGTTTTCGGCCGGTTTTTAGAAAGAACATTTTGAGCCCGTTTTCGTGGGAAAATTTGGCCAAACAAAGTTTTTTTTCCCCGGAAAACCAACGGCGTTTGGTGAAATAATTCCTTCAATTTTTAGCAGCCAAATCGCCCGGTAAAAACGGTTTAAAAAGATAAAAAACCCCAAACCATGGGTTAAAAGGGTGTTTTGGGCCCCAAATGTTTTTTAAATTTCCTTCATCTTAAACTTTTACCGAAAACCCCGGGGGCCTGGCAAAACAAGGTGAGGTAAAAATTTTAATGATCTTCGTTGTGGCCACTCATCTGCGACATAATTTTTTCAAAAAAACTGTTTTTTAACAGTTTCTGAGAAAAGGCGTCACCTGGTGGAATTTCCCGGCCTGGGGGGTTTGGTGAAATAAAAGGGTTTCCTTCAACTCAAGCTTTAAAAAATCAAAATACTTCGTAAAAAAATTTTAAAATGAAATCCCCCGTACCCTTTTTAAGAAACCCTTTGGATGGTTTCCCAACTGTTTTCAAAATGCAATTCAACATCTCAAACTTTAACTTTTTTAAAAACCTATTAGGTTCTTTGGGGAAAAAATGAAAAAGGTTAAATTTTAATGGGGGTCTTAACATCTATGTTGTGAAAGTTAAAACTTGAAACACATCTGGCATAATTTTTTTCGAAATAATTTTTTAAATTTCCCCGGGGGAAAAAATAACGTTTGTCCAAAGGAAATTTTGGCCCAAAGGGGTTATGGTGAAATAAGGTTAACCCTTTAACTCTAACCCTGTAAATCAAAATTTAAAACCCCTTCTAAAATAAAACCCAAAATTTCCCAGGTTTTAAAACTGTTTGGGTGGTTTCCCAACTGTTTTTTTAAAGGGGCACCTCTTAAACTCACCCGAAATCCCCATTAACTTTCAATGGACAAAAAAATGAAGGTGGTGAAACTCAAAACAAAAACCCATGTTTTGGCCACTTTAAACACTGGGCATAGTTTTTCAGAAAAATGTTTTTTTAAAATTTTCCCGGGTGGGCCCTCCCCATTTTACACAAAGTGAATTTCCAGGCCCAACGGCGTTTGGGGAAAAAGGAAAAACCCTTTAACCCCTTTCTGTGAAGTCAAAAAATGTAAAAACAGTTCCCTTAGAAAACCCCGCCAGGAAAACTTTTTAAAGGGTTTTCCCCTTTTTTTTTCAAAGGGCAATTAAAACCAAACCCGCTTTTTTCCATTTGGTTTTAAAAAACAAATTAAGTTAAAATTTTGAGTCTTAAAACTATGTTGTGAAAGGAAATTTCCTTGCGGGTTTTGAAAAGAACGTTTTAATTTCCGGGGGAAAAAACTCAACCGTTTAAAAAAAAGTGTTTCCCGGCCCAACGTTATTTAAAAAAGGGGGGAAGTTAACGCTGGCGGAATAAAATTAAAATTATGGTAAAAACGGGTTTTTGGTGAAAACCCCTATTTTGGGTTAAAAAACTGGGGATGTTTTTTTAAATGTTTTCAAAAATGCCTTTCCCAAAAACTTTTTAAAAACCCTTAACGCAAAGGAAAAAGGGTTGAGTGCCCAAAGGCTTAAAATTTTTTTGAAAAAACCTTTAAAACTTTCCCACATGGTTTTTTTAGAAATAATTTTTTTTAAATTTCCCGGTGAAAAAAAGGGGTCACATTTAAAAAAAAAAAGGTTTTTTTCGGGGCCCGGCCGTTATGGGGGGAAATAACCTTCAAGGCTAACCGGAAAATCAAAAAAACCCGGTAAAGCAGTTCTAAAGGTGAAATCCCCAATACCCTTTTGGTTAAATTTTTTTGATGGTTCCTGTTTTCAAAGTCAATTCCCTCTCAAACTCAACTTTTTAAAAACCATTTAGTTGCATTGGGAAAAATGAAGTTAATTAAATTTTTTTTAATTTTTAAGTAAAATTAAACACTTGAAACACATCTGGGCATAGTTTTTTCAGAAATGAACTGGTTTTTAACGGTTTCCTGGTGGAAAAAAAAGGCGTCCCCTGTGTACACAAAATTTTAGGCCCTGAAGCGCGTTATGGTGAAATAAGGTTTCTTCAACTCTAACGCTTTTAAAGTCAAAAAAACTATGGAAAAAAAAGTTCTAAATAATTTAAAAACCCAGTACCCCTTATGGTTAAGAACTGTTTGGATGTTTTCCCCAACTGTTTTTCAAAATTCACTTCACATCTTAAATACTTTTTAAATCCCCATTAACTTGCTTTGGGCCCAAAAAATTTAAATTGAGTGAAACTTAGTCTTAACTTCTATGTTGTAAAAAAACTTGAAACACTTTTTCCCACATAGTTTTTGAAATGAACTGTTTTTTAAAAGTTTCCTGGTGGAAAACAAAAAGGGGTCCCCATGGGGACCCCAAAGTGAATTTCAGGCCCTGAAGCCGGGGTTATGGTGAAATAAGTTTACCTTCCCAAATCTAAACAGCCGGTAAATCAAAAAAACTATGGTAAAACAGTTCCCAAAAAGGTAAAAACCCCCGTACCCTTATGGTTAAGAACTGTTTGGATGGTTTCCCCCAAATGTTTTTTGTGCACTTCCCTCTTAAACTCCTTTTTTTAAATCCCCCTTTTAACCAATGGACAAAAAATGAAGTTAGGGGAAATTAATGAGTCTTAAATTCTATGTTGTGAAACCCGAAAAACATCTGCGACATAGTTTTTTTCCCGAAATTAACTGTTTTTGGGTTTTCTGTTGGAAAAAAAGCCTCACACATGTGTACACAAAAATTGTTTTTTAGGTCTTGAAAAGTTTGATGAATTCAGGGGTTTCCTTCAACTCTAACTCTGTGGAAAATTAAAATACTCTGGTAAAAAGGGGGAAAAAATGATGAAGCTCCCCCGTACCCTTATGGTTAAAAACTGTTTTTGGGTGGTTTCACAACTGTTTTTCAAAGTGCCTTTTAACATCCCCAAACTCACTTTTTTAAATCCCCCCTTTACCTTGCGTTTGGTCTAAGTTGAAAATGAAACTAATGAGTCTTAACTTCTATGTTGTGAAACCACTTGAAAACATTCACGCTACATAGTTTTTACAGAAATGAACTGTTTTGAACAGTTTCCTGGTGGAAAACAAGGCGTCACACATGTGTACACAAAGTTATTTTCAGGCCCTGAAACGCGTTATGGTGAAATAAGGTTACCTTCAACTCTAACGCTGTGTAAAGTCAAAGTACTCTGGTAAAAGCAGTTCTAAATGATGAAATCCCCAGTACCCTTATGGTTAAGAACTGTTTGACAGTTTCCCTACTGTTTTTCAAAGTGCACTTCAACATCTCAAACTCACCTTTTGAAATCCCCATTAACTTGCAATAGAAAAACTCTAAAGTTGAGTGAAACTCAATGAGTCTTAACTTCTATGTTGTGAAACCACTTGAAACACATCTGCTGACATAGTTTTTACAGAAAAATGAACTGTTTTGAACAGTTTCCTGGTGGAAAACAAGGCGTCACACATGTGTACACAAAAGTGATTTTTCAGGCCCTGAAACGCGTTATGGTGAAATAAGGTTACCTTCAACTCTAACGCTGTGTAAAGTCAAAATACTCTGGTAAAAGCAGTTCTAAATGATGAAATCCCCAGTACCCTTATGGTTAAGAACTGTTTTGGATGGTTTCCCAACTGTTTTTCAAAGTGCACTTCAACATCTCAAACTCAGCTTTTGAAATCCCCATTAACTTGCATTGGGCAAAAACTGAAGTTGAGTGAAACTCAATGAGTCTTAACTTCTATGAAAGGTGAAACCACTTGAAACACATCTGCGACATAGTTTTTTACAGAAATGAACTGTTTTGAACAGTTTCCTGGTGGAAAACAAGGCGTCACACATGTGTAAACAAAGTGAATTTCAGGCCTTGAAAGTGTTATGGTGAAATAAGGTTACCTTCAACTCTAACGCTGTGTAAAGTCAAAAGTACTCTGGTAAAAGCAGTTCTAAATGATGAAATCCCCAGTACCCTTATGGTTAAGAACTGTTTGGATGGTTTCCAACTGTTTTTCAAAGTGCACTTCAACATCTTAAACTCACTTTTGAAATCCCCATTAACTTGCATGGACAAAAACTGAAGTTGAGTGAAATCTGGGTTTTTACAAATGAACTGTTTTGAGTCTTAACTTCTATGTTGTGAAACCACTTGAAACACATCTGCGACATAGTTTTTAACAGAAATGAACTGATTCGAACAGTTTCCTGGTGGAAAACAAGCAGTCACACATGTGTACACAAAGTGAATTTCAGGCCCTGAAACGCGTTATGATGAATTCAGGTTACCTTCAACTCTAACGCTGTGTAAAGTCAAAATACTCTGGTAAAAGCAGTTCTAAATGATGAAATCCCCAGTACCCTTATGGTTAAGAACTGTTTGGATGGTTTCCCAACTGTTTTTCAAAGTGCACTTCAACATCTTAAACTCACTTTTGAAACCCATTAACTTGCAATGGACAAAACTGAAGTTGAGTGAAACTCAATGAGTCTTAACTTCTATGTTGTGAAACCACTTGAAACACATCTGAGACATAGTTTTTACAGAAATGAACTGTTTTGAACAGTTTCCTGGTGGAAAACAAGGCGTCACACATGTGTACACAAAGTGAATTTCAGGTCCTGAAACGCTGTTATGGTGAAATAAGGTTACCTTCAACTCTAACGCTGTGTAAAGTCAAAATACTCTGGTAAAAGCAGTTCTAAATGATGAAATCCCCAGTACCCTTATGGTTAAGAACTGTTTGGATGGTTTCCCCACTGTTTTTCAAAGTGCACTTCAACATCTCAAACTCACTTTTGAAATCCCATTGACTTGCATTGGGCAAAACTGAAGTTGAGTGAAACTTAATGAGTCTTAACTTCTATGTTGTGAAACCACTTGAAACACATCTGTGACATAGTTTTTTACAGAAATGAACTGTTTTGAACAGTTTCCTGGTGGAAAACAAGGCGTCACACATGTGTACACAAAGTTGTTTTCAGGCCCTGAAAGTGTTATGGTGAAATAAGGTTACCTTCAACTCTAACTCTGTGTAAAGTCAAAATACTCTGGTAAAAGCAGTTCTAAATGATGAAATCCCCAGTACCCTTATGGTTAAGAACTGCTTGGATGGTTTCCCAACTGTTTTTCAAAGTGCACTTCAACATCTCAAACTCACTTTTTGAAATCCCCATTGACTTGCATTGGACAAAAACTGAAGTTGAGTGAAACTCAATGAGTCTTAACTTCTATGTTGTGAAACCACTTGAAACACATCATGACATAGTTTTTACAGAAATGAACTGTTTTGAACAGTTTCCTGGTGGAAAACAAGGCGTCACACATGTGTACACAAAGTTGTTTTCAGGCCCTGAAAAGTGTTATGGTGAAATAAGGTTACCTTCAACTCTAACGCTGTGTAAAGTCAAAATACTCTGGTAAAAGCAGTTCTAAATGATGAAATCCCCAGTACTCTTATGGTTAAGAACTGTTTGGATGGTTTCCCAACTGTTTTCAAAGTGCACTTCAACATCTCAAACTCACCTTTTGAAATCCCATTGACTTGCATTGGGCAAAACTGAAGTTGAGTGAAACTCAATGAGTCTTAACTTCTATGTTGTGAAACCACTTGAAACACATCTGCGACATAGTTTTTTACAGAAATGAACTGTTTTGAACAGTTTCCTGGTGGAAAACAAGGCGTCACACATGTGTACACAAAGTGAATTTCAGGCCCTGAAACGCGTTATGGTGAAATAAGGTTACCTTCAACTCTAACGCTGTGTAAAGTCAAAATACTATGGTAAAAGCAGTTCTAAATGATGAAATCCCCAGTACCCTTATGGTTAAGAACTGTTTGGATGGTTTCCCAACTGTTTTTCAAAGTGCACTTCAACATCTCAAACTCACTTTTGAAATCCCTATTAAGTTGCATTGGGACAAAACTGAAGTTGAGTGAAACTCAATGAGTCTTAACTGCTATGTTGTGAAACCACTTGAAACACATCTGCGACATAGTTTTTTACAGAAATGAACTGTTTTGAACAGTTTCCTGGTGGAAAACAAGGCGTCACACATGTGTACACAAAGTGAATTTCAGGCCCTGAAGCGTTATGGTGAAATAAGGTTACCTTCAACTCTAACGCTGTGTAAAGTCAAAATACTTGGTAAAAACAGTTCTAAATGATGAAATCCCCAGTACCCTTATGGTTAAGAACTGTTTGGATGGTTTCCCAACTGTTTTTCAAAGTGCACTTCACATCTTAAACTCACTTTTGAAATCCCCATTAACTTGCAATGGACAAAAACTGAAGTTGAGTGAAACTCAATGAGTCTTAACTTCTATGTTGTGAAACCACTTGAAACACATCTGCGACATAGTTTTTTACAGAAATGAACTGTTTTGAACAGTTTCCTGGTGGAAAACAAGGCGTCACACATGTGTACACAAAGTTGTTTTCAGGTCTTGAAAAGTGTTATGATGAAATCAGGTTACCTTCAACTCTAACGCTGTGGAAAGTCAAAATACTCTGGTAAAGGCAGTTCTAAATGATGAAATCCCCAGTACCCTTATGGTTAAGAACTGTTTGGATGGTTTCCCAACTGTTTTTCAAAGTGCACTTCAACATCTCAAACTCACTTTTGAAATCCCCTTTGACTTGCATTGGGCAAAAACTGAAGTTGAGTGAAACTCAATGAGTCTTAACTTCTATGTTGTGAAACCACTTGAAACACATCTGCGACATAGTTTTTACAGAAATGAACTGTTTTGAACAGTTTCCTGGTGGAAAACAAGGCGTCACACATGTGTACACAAAGTTATTTTCAGGCCCTGAAACGCGTTATGGTGAAATAAGGTTACCTTCAACTCTAACGCTGTGTAAAGTCAAAATACTCTGGTAAAAGCAGTTCTAAATGATGAAATCCCCAGTACCCTTATGGTTAAGAACTGTTTGGATGGTTTCCCAACTGTTTTTCAAAGTGCACTTCACATCTTAAACTCACCTTTTGAAATCCCCATTAACTTGCAATGGACAAAACTGAAGTTGAGTGAAACTCAATGAGTCTTAACTTCTATGTTGTGAAACCACTTGAAACACATCTGCGACATAGTTTTTACAGAAATGAACTGTTTTGAACAGTTTCCTGGTGGAAAACAAGGCGTCACACATGTGTACACAAAGAGAATTTCAGGCCCTGAAAAGTGTTATGGTGAAATAAGGTTACCTTCAACTCTAACGCTGTGTAAAGTCAAAATACTCTGGTAAAAACAGTTCTAAATGATGAAATCCCCAGTACCCTTATGGTTAAGAACTGTTTGGATGGTTCCCAACTGTTTTTCAAAGTGCACTTCAACATCTCAAACTCACTTTTGAAATCCTATTGACTTGCATTGGGCCAAAACTGAAGTTGAGTGAAACTCAATGAGTCTTAACTTCTATGTTGTGAAACCACTTGAAAAACATCAGCGACATAGTTTTTTACAGAAATGAACTGTTTTGAACAGTTTCCTGGTGGAAAACAAGGCGTCACACATGTGTACACAAAGTTATTTTCAGGCCCTGAAGCGCGTTATGGTGAAATAAGGTTACCTTCAACTCTAACGCTGTGTAAAGTCAAAATACTCTGGTAAAAGCAGTTCTAAATGATGAAATCCCCAGTACCCTTATGGTTAAGAACTGTTTGGATGGTTTCCCAACTGTTTTTCAAAGTGCACTTCACATCTTAAACTCACCTTTTGAAATCCCCATTAACTTGCAATGGACAAAACTGAAGTTGAGTGAAACTCAATGAGTCTTAACTTCTATGTTGTGAAACCACTTGAAACACATCTGTGACATAGTTTTTACAGAAATGAACTGTTTTGAACAGTTTCCTGGTGGAAAACAAGGCGTCACACATGTGTACACAAAGTGAATTTCAGGCCCTGAAACGCGTTATGGTGAAATAAGGTTACCTTCAACTCTAACGCTGTGTAAAGTCAAAATACTCTGGTAAAAGCAGTTCTAAATGATGAAATCCCCAGTACCCTTATGGTTAAGAACTGTTTTGATGGTTTCCCACTGTTTTTCAAAGTGCAATTCAACATCTCAAACTCAGCTTTTGAAAATCCTATTGAGTTGCATTGGGCAAAAACTGAAGTTGAGTTAAATTTAATGAGTCTTAACTTCTATGTTGTGAAAGTTGAAACACTTGAAACACATCTGCGACATAGTTTTTACAGAAATGAACTGTTTTGAACAGTTTCCTGGTGGAAAACAAGGCGTCACACATGTGTACACAAAGTGAATTTCAGGCCCTGAAACGCGTTATGGTGAAATAAGGTTACCTTCAACTCTAACGCTGTGTAAAGTCAAAATACTATGGTAAAACAGTTCTAAATGATGAAATCCCCAGTACCCTTATGGTTAAGAACTGTTTGGATGGTTTCCCAACTGTTTTTCAAAGTGCACTTCACATCTTAAACTCACTTTTGAAATCCCCATTAACTTGCAATGGACAAAAATGAAGTTGAGTGAAACTCAATGAGTCTTAACTTCTATGTTGTGAAACCACTTGAAATACATCTGCGACATAGTTTTTACAGAAATGAACTGTTTTGAACAGTTTCCTGGTGGAAAACAAGCCGTCACACATGTGTACACAAAGTTGTTTTCAGGTCTTGAAAAGTGTTATGATGAATTCAGGTTACCTTCAACTCTAACTCTGTGGAAAGTCAAAATACTCTGGTAAAGGCAGTTCTAAATGATGAAACCCCCAGTACCCTTATGGTTAAGAACTGTTTGATGGTTTCACAACTGTTTTTCAAAGTGCACTTCAACATCTCAAACTCACTTTTGAAATCCCTTTGACTTGCATTGGGCCAAATCTAAAGTTGAGTGAAACTCAATGAGTCTTAACTTCTATGTTGTGAAACCACTTGAAAAACATCAGCTACATAGTTTTTTACAGAAATGAACTGTTTTGAACAGTTTCCTGGTGGAAAACAAGGCGTCACACATGTGTAAACAAAGTTATTTTCAGGCCCTGAAACGCGTTATGGTGAAATAAGGTTACCTTCAACTCTAACGCTGTGTAAAGTCAAAGTACTCTGGTAAAAGCAGTTCTAAATGATGAAATCCCCAGTACCCTTATGGTTAAGAACTGTTTGGATGGTTTCCCAACTGTTTTTCAAAGTGCACTTCACATCTTAAACTCACCTTTTGAAATCCCCATTAACTTGCAATGGACAAAACTGAAGGTGAGTGAAACTCAATGAGTCTTAACTTCTATGTTGTGAAACCACTTGAAACACATCTGCGACATAGTTTTTTACAGAAATGAACTGTTTTGAACAGTTTCCTGGTGGAAAACAAGGCGTCACACATGTTTACACAAAGTGAATTTCAGGCCCTGAAACGCGTTATGGTGAAATAAGGATACCTTCAACTCTAACGCTGTGTAAAGTCAAAATACTATCGTAAAAACAGTTCTAAATGATGAAATCCCCAGTACCCTTATGGTAAGAACTGTTTGATGGTTTCCCAACTGTTTTTCAAAGTGCAATTCAACATCTCAAACTCAGCTTTTGAAAATCCTATTGAGTTGCATTGGGAAAAACTGAAGTTAAGTTAAATTTAATGAGTCTTAACATCTATGTTGTGAAAGTTGAAACACTTGAAACACATCTGCGACATAGTTTTTTACAGAAATGAACTGTTTTGAACAGTTTCCTGGTGGAAAACAAGGCGTCACACATGTGTACACAAAGTGAATTTCAGGCCCTGAAACGCGTTATGGTGAAATAAGGTTACCTTCAACTCTAACGCTGTGTAAAGTCAAAGTACTCTGGTAAAAGCAGTTCTAAATGATGAAATCCCCAGTACCCTTATGGTTAAGAACTGTTTGGATGGTTTCCCAACTGTTTTTCAAAGTGCACTTCACATCTTAAACTCACCTTTTGAAATCCCCATTAACTTGCAATGGACAAAACTGAAGGTGAGTGAAACTCAATGAGTCTTAACTTCTATGTTGTGAAACCACTTGAAACACATCTGCGACATAGTTTTTTACAGAAATGAACTGTTTTGAACAGTTTCCTGGTGGAAAACAAGGCGTCACACATGTGTACACAAAGTGAATTTCAGGCCCTGAAAGCAAGTTATGGTGAAATAAGGTTACCTTCAACTCTAACGCTGTGTAAAGTCAAAATACTATCGTAAAAGCAGTTCTAAATGATGAAATCCCCAGTACCCTTATGGTTAAGAACTGTTTGGATGGTTTCCCAACTGTTTTTCAAAGTGCACTTCAACATCTCAAACTCACTTTTGAAATCCTATTGACTTGCATTGGGCAAAACTGAAGTTGAGTTAAATTTAATGAGTCTTAACTTCTATGTTGTGAAACCACTTGAAACACATCTGCGACATAGTTTTTTACAGAAATGAACTGTTTTGAACAGTTTCCTGGTGGAAAACAAGGCGTCACACATGTGTACACAAAGTGAATTTCAGGCCCTGAAACGCTTATGGTGAAATAAGGTTACCTTCAACTCTAACGCTGTGTAAAGTCAAAATACTATGGTAAAACAGTTCTAAATGATGAAATCCCCAGTACCCTTATGGTTAAGAACTGTTTGGATGGTTTCCCAACTGTTTTTCAAAGTGCACTTCACATCTTAAACTCACTTTTGAAATCCCCATTAACTTGCAATGGACAAAACTGAAGTTGAGTGAAACTCAATGAGTCTTAACTTCTATGTTGTGAAACCACTTGAAAACATCTGCGACATAGTTTTTACAGAAATGAACTGTTTTGAACAGTTTCCTGGTGGAAAACAAGACGTCACACATGTGTACACAAAGTTGTTTTCAGGTCTTGAAAGTGTTATGATGAAATAAGGTTACCTTCAACTCTAACTCTGTGGAAAGTCAAAATACTCTGGTAAAGGCAGTTCTAAATGATGAAATCCCCAGTACCCTTATGGTTAAGAACTGTTTGATGGTTTCCCAACTGTTTTTCAAAGTGCACTTCAACATCTCAAACTCACTTTTGAAATCCCCATTGACTTGCATTGGGCAAAACTGAAGTTGAGTGAAACTCAATGAGTCTTAACTTCTATGTTGTGAAACCACTTGAAACACATCAGCGACATAGTTTTTACAGAAATGAACTGTTTTGAACAGTTTCCTGGTGGAAAACAAGGCGTCACACATGTGTACACAAAGTTGTTTTCAGGCCCTGAAAAGTGTTATGGTGAAATAAGGTTACCTTCAACTCTAACGCTGTGTAAAGTCAAAATACTCTGGTAAAAGCAGTTCTAAATGATGAAATCCCCAGTACCCTTATGGTTAAGAACTGTTTGGATGGTTTCCCAACTGTTTTCAAAGTGCACTTCAACATCTCAAACTCACTTTTGAAATCCCCATTAACTTGCATTGGACAAAACTGAAGTTGAGTGAAACTCAATGAGTCTTAACTTCTATGTTGTGAAACCACTTGAAACACATCTGCGACATAGTTTTTTACAGAAATGAACTGTTTTGAACAGTTTCCTGGTGGAAAACAAGGCGTCACACATGTGTACACAAAGTGAATTTCAGGCCCTGAAACGCTTATGGTGAAATAAGGTTACCTTCAACTCTAACGCTGTGTAAAGTCAAAATACTCTGGTAAAAGCAGTTCTAAATGATGAAATCCCCAGTACCCTTATGGTTAAGAACTGTTTGGATGGTTTCCCAACTGTTTTTCAAAGTGCACTTCAACATCTCAAACTCACTTTTGAAATCCCATTGACTTGCATTGGGCAAAACTGAAGTTGAGTGAAACTCAATGAGTCTTAACTTCTATGTTGTGAAACCACTTGAAACACATCTGCGACATAGTTTTTTACAGAAATGAACTGTTTTGAACAGTTTCCTGGTGGAAAACAAGGCGTCACACATGTGTACACAAAGTGATTTTCAGGCCCTGAAACGCGTTATGGTGAAATAAGGTTACCTTCAACTCTAACGCTGTGTAAAGTCAAAATACTCTGGTAAAAGCAGTTCTAAATGATGAAATCCCCAGTACCCTTATGGTTAAGAACTGTTTGGATGGTTTCCCAACTGTTTTTCAAAGTGCACTTCACATCTCATACTCACTTTTTGAAATCCCCATTGACTTGCATTGGGACAAAACTGAAGTTGAGTGAAACTCAATGAGTCTTAACTTCTATGTTGTGAAACCACTTGAAACACATCTGCGACATAGTTTTTTACAGAAATGAACTGTTTTGAACAGTTTCCTGGTGGAAAACAAGGCGTCACACATGTGTACACAAAGTTGTTTTCAGGCCCTGAAAAGTGTTATGGTGAAATAAGGTTACCTTCAACTCTAACGCTGTGTAAAGTCAAAATACTCTGGTAAAAGCAGTTCTAAATGATGAAATCCCCAGTACCCTTATGGTTAAGAACTGTTTGGATGGTTTCCCAACTGTTTTTCAAAGTGCACTTCAACATCTCAAACTCACTTTTGAAATCCTATTGACTTGCATTGGGCAAAAACTGAAGTTGAGTGAAACTCAATGAGTCTTAACTTCTATGTTGTGAAACCACTTGAAACACATCTGCGACATAGTTTTTACAGAAATGAACTGTTTTGAACAGTTTCCTGGTGGAAAACAAGGCGTCACACATGTGTACACAAAGTTATTTTCAGGCCCTGAAACGCGTTATGGTGAAATAAGGTTACCTTCAACTCTAACGCTGTGTAAAGTCAAAATACTCTGGTAAAAGCAGTTCTAAATGATGAAATCCCCAGTACCCTTATGGTTAAGAACTGTTTGGATGGTTTCCCAACTGTTTTTCAAAGTGCACTTCACATCTTAAACTCACCTTTTGAAATCCCCATTAACTTGCAATGGGCCAAAACTGAAGTTGAGTGAAACTCAATGAGTCTTAACTTCTATGTTGTGAAACCACTTGAAACACATCTGTGACATAGTTTTTACAGAAATGAACTGTTTTGAACAGTTTCCTGGTGGAAAACAAGGCGTCACACATGTGTACACAAAGTGTTTTCAGGCCCTTGAAACGTTATGGTGAAATAAGGTTACCTTCAACTCTAACGCTGTGTAAAGTCAAAATACTCTGGTAAAAGCAGTTCTAAATGATGAAATCCCCAGTACCCTTATGGTTAAGAACTGTTTTGATGGTTTCCCAACTGTTTTTCAAAGTGCAATTCAACATCTCAAACTCAGCTTTTGAAAATCCTATTGAGTTGCATTGGGCAAAACTGAAGTTGAGTTAAATTTAATGAGTCTTAACTTCTATGTTGTGAAAGTTGAAACACTTGAAACACATCTGCGACATAGTTTTTTACAGAAATGAACTGTTTTGAACAGTTTCCTGGTGGAAAACAAGGCGTCACACATGTGTACACAAAGTGAATTTCAGGCCCTGAAACGTGTTATGGTGAAATAAGGTTACCTTCAACTCTAACGCTGTGTAAAGTCAAAATACTCTGGTAAAAGCAGTTCTAAATGATGAAATCCCCAGTACCCTTATGGTTAAGAACTGTTTGGATGGTTTCCCAACTGTTTTTCAAAGTGCACTTCACATCTCAAAACTCACTTTTGAAATCCCCTATTAACTTGCAATGGGCAAAACTGAAGTTGAGTGAAACTCAATGAGTCTTAACTTCTATGTTGTGAAACCACTTGAAAACATCTGCGACATAGTTTTTACAGAAATGAACTGTTTTGAACAGTTTCCTGGTGGAAAACAAGGCGTCACACATGTGTACACAAAGTGAATTTTCAGGTCCTGAAAAGTGTTATGATGAAATAAGGTTACCTTCAACTCTAACGCTGTGTAAAGTCAAAATACTCTGGTAAAGGCAGTTCTAAATGATGAAATCCCCAGTACCCTTATGGTTAAGAACTGTTTGGATGGTTTCCCAACTGTTTTTCAAAGTGCACTTCAACATCTCAAACTCACTTTTGAAATCCCCTTGACTTGCATTGGGCCAAATCTAAAGTTGAGTGAAACTCAATGAGTCTTAACTTCTATGTTGTGAAACCACTTGAAAAACATCAGCGACATAGTTTTTTACAGAAATGAACTGTTTTGAACAGTTTCCTGGTGGAAAACAAGGCGTCACACATGTGTACACAAAGTTATTTTCAGGCCCTGAAACGCGTTATGGTGAAATAAGGTTACCTTCAACTCTAACGCTGTGTAAAGTCAAAATACTCTGGTAAAAGCAGTTCTAAATGATGAAATCCCCAGTACCCTTATGGTTAAGAACTGTTTGGATGGTTTCCCAACTGTTTTTCAAAGTGCACTTCAACATCTTAAACTCACCTTTTGAAATCCCCATTAACTTGCAATGGACAAAAACTGAAGTTGAGTGAAACTCAATGAGTCTTAACTTCTATGTTGTGAAACCACTTGAAACACATCTGCGACATAGTTTTTTACAGAAATGAACTGTTTTGAACAGTTTCCTGGTGGAAAACAAGGCGTCACACATGTGTACACAAAGTTGTTTTCAGGCCCTGAAAAGTGTTATGGTGAATAAGGTTACCTTCAACTCTAACTCTGTGTAAAGTCAAAATACTCTGGTAAAAGCAGTTCTAAATGATGAAATCCCCAGTACCCTTATGGTTAAGAACTGTTTGATGGTTTCCCAACTGTTTTTCAAAGTGCACTTCAACATCTCAAACTCACTTTTTGAAAATCCTATTGACTTGCATTGGCCAAAACTGAAGTTGAGTGAAACTCAATGAGTCTTAACTTCTATGTTGTGAAACCACTTGAAACACATCTGCGACATAGTTTTTTACAGAAATGAACTGTTTTGAACAGTTTCCTGGTGGAAAACAAGGCGTCACACATGTGTACACAAAAGTGATTTTCAGGCCCTGAAACGTGTTATGGTGAAATAAGGTTACCTTCAACTCTAACGCTGTGTAAAGTCAAAATACTCTGGTAAAAGCAGTTCTAAATGATGAAATCCCCAGTACCCTTATGGTTAAGAACTGTTTGGATGGTTTCCCAACTGTTTTTCAAAGTGCACTTCAACATCTTAAACTCACTTTTGAAATCCCCATTAACTTGCATTGGGCAAAACTGAAGTTGAGTGAAACTCAATGAGTCTTAACTTCTATGTTGTGAAACCACTTGAAACACATCTGCGACATAGTTTTTACAGAAATGAACTGTTTTGAACAGTTTCCTGGTGGAAAACAAGGCGTCACACATGTGTACACAAAGTTGTTTTCAGGTCCTGAAAGTGTTATGGTGAAATTCAGGTTACCTTCAACTCTAACGCTGTGAAAGTCAAAATACTCTGGTAAAGGCAGTTCTAAATGATGAAATCCCCAGTACCCTTATGGTTAAGAACTGTTTGATGGTTTCCCAACTGTTTTTCAAAGTGCACTTCAACATCTCAAACTCACCTTTTGAAATCCCCATTGAACTTGCATTGGGCCAAAACTGAAGTTGAGTGAAACTCAATGAGTCTTAACTTCTATGTTGTGAAACCACTTGAAACACATCTGACATAGTTTTTACAGAAATGAACTGTTTTGAACAGTTTCCTGGTGGAAAACAAGGCGTCACACATGTGTACACAAAGTTGTTTTCAGGCCCTGAAAAGTGCTATGGTGAAATAAGGTTACCTTCAACTCTAACGCTGTGTAAAGTCAAAATACTCTGGTAAAAGCAGTTCTAAATGATGAAATCCCCAGTACCCTTATGGTTAAGAACTGTTTGGATGGTTTCCCAACTGTTTTTCAAAGTGCACTTCAACATCTCAAACTCACTTTTGAAATCCTATTGAGTTGCATTGGGCAAAACTGAAGTTGAGTTAAACTTAATGAGTCTTAACTTTGTAAGTTGTGAAACCACTTGAAACACATCTGCGACATAGTTTTTACAGAAATGAACTGTTTTGAACAGTTTCCTGGTGGAAAACAAGGCGTCACACATGTGTACACAAAGTTATTTTCAGGCCCTGAAACGCTATGGTGAAATAAGGTTACCTTCAACTCTAACGCTGTGTAAAGTCAAAATACTCTGGTAAAAGCAGTTCTAAATGATGAAATCCCCAGTACCCTTATGGTTAAGAACTGTTTGGATGGTTTCCCAACTGTTTTTCAAAGTGCACTTCAACATCTCAAACTCACTTTTGAAATCCCATTGACTTGCATTGGGACAAAACTAAAGTTGAGTTAAACTCAATGAGTCTTAACTTCTATGTTGTGAAACCACTTGAAACACATCTGCGACATAGTTTTTACAGAAATGAACTGTTTTGAACAGTTTCCTGGTGGAAAACAAGGCGTCACACATGTGTACACAAAGTGAATTTTCAGGCCCTGAAACGTGTTATGGTGAAATAAGGTTACCTTCAACTCTAACGCTGTGTGAAAGTCAAAATACTCTGGTAAAGGCAGTTCTAAATGATGAAACCCCCAGTACCCTTATGGTTAAGAACTGTTTGGATGGTTTCCCAACTGTTTTTCAAAGTGCACTTCAACATCTCAAACTCACTTTTGAAATCCCTATTGACTTGCATTGGGCACAAAACTGAAGTTGAGTGAAACTCAATGAGTCTTAACTTCTATGTTGTGAAACCACTTGAAACACATCTGCGTACATAGTTTTTACAGAAATGAACTGTTTTGAACAGTTTCCTGGTGGAAAACAAGGCGTCACACATGTGTACACAAAGTTGATTTTCAGGCCCTGAAACGCTGTTATGGTGAAATAAGGTTACCTTCAACTCTAACGCTGTGTAAAGTCAAAATACTCTGGTAAAAGCAGTTCTAAATGATGAAATCCCCAGTACCCTTATGGTTAAGAACTGTTTGATGGTTTCCCAACTGTTTTTCAAAGTGCACTTCAACATCTTAAACTCACCTTTTGAAATCCCCATTGACTTGCATTGGGCCAAAACTGAAGTTGAGTGAAACTCAATGAGTCTTAATGTTGTGAAACCACTTGAAACACATCTGCACATAGTTTTTACAGAAATGAACTGTTTTGAACAGTTTCCTGGTGGAAAACAAGGCGTCACACATGTGAACACAAAGTTGATTTTCAGGCCCTGAAACGCGTTATGGTGAAATAAGGTTAACTTCAACTCTAACGCTGTGTAAAGTCAAAATACTCTGGTAAAAGCAGTTCTAAATGATGAAATCCCCAGTACCCTTATGGTTAAGAACTGTTTGATGGTTTCCCAACTGTTTTTCAAAGTGCACTTCAACATCTCAAACTCACCTTTTGAAATCCTATTGACTTGCATTGGGCAAAACTGAAGTTGAGTTAAACTCAATGAGTCTTAACTTCTATGTTGTGAAACCACTTGAAACACATCTGCGATATAGTTTTTTTACAGAAATGAACTGTTTTGAACAGTTTCCTGGTGGAAAACAAGGCGTCACACATGTGTACACAAAGTGAATTTCAGGCCCTGAAACGCTGTATGGTGAAATAAGGTTACCTTCAACTCTAACGCTGTGTAAAGTCAAAATACTATGGTAAAAACAGTTCTAAATGATGAAATCCCCAGTACCCTTATGGTTAAGAACTGTTTGATGGTTTCCCAACTGTTTTTCAAAGTGCACTTCACATCTCAAACTCACTTTTGAAATCCCCATTAACTTGCAATGGACAAAACTGAAGTTGAGTGAAACTCAATGAGTCTTAACTTCTATGTTGTGAAACCACTTGAAACACATCTGTGACATAGTTTTTACAGAAATGAACTGTTTTGAACAGTTTCCTGGTGGAAAACAAGGCGTCACACATGTGTACACAAAGTGAATTTTCAGGCCCTGAAACGCTGTTATGGTGAAATAAGGTTACCTTCAACTCTAACGCTGTGTAAAGTCAAAATACTCTGGTAAAAGCAGTTCTAAATGATGAAATCCCCAGTACCCTTATGGTTAAGAACTGTTTGGATGGTTTCCCAACTGTTTTTCAAAGTGCACTTCAACATCTCAAACTCACTTTTGAAATCCCCTATTGACTTGCATTGGGCAAAATCTAAAGTTGAGTGAAACTCAATGAGTCTTAACTTCTATGTTGTGAAACCACTTGAAACACATCTGCGACATAGTTTTTACAGAAATGAACTGTTTTGAACAGTTTCCTGGTGGAAAACAAGGCGTCACACATGTGTACACAAAGTTGTTTTCAGGTCTTGAAAAGTTTTATGGTGAATTCAGGTTACCTTCAACTCTAACGCTGTGTAAAGTCAAAATACTCTGGTAAAGGCAGTTCTAAATGATGAAACCCCCAGTACCCTTATGGTTAAGAACTGTTTGGATGGTTTCCCAACTGTTTTTCAAAGTGCACTTCAACATCTCAAACTCACTTTTGAAATCCCCATTGACTTGCATTGGACAAAACTGAAGTTGAGTGAAACTCAATGAGTCTTAACTTCTATGTTGTGAAACCACTTGAAACACATCTGCTTCTACATAGTTTTTACAGAAATGAACTGTTTTGAACAGTTTCCTGGTGGAAAACAAGGCGTCACACATGTGCAAACAAAGTTATTTTTCAGGCCCTGAAAACGCTATGGTGAAATAAGGTTACCTTCAACTCTAACGCTGTGTAAAGTCAAAATACTCTGGTAAAAGCAGTTCTAAATGATGAAATCCCCAGTACCCTTATGGTTAAGAACTGTTTGGATGGTTTCCCAACTGTTTTTCAAAGTGCACTTCAACATCTCAAACTCACTTTTGAAATCCCTATTAACTTTGCAATGGGCAAAACTGAAGTTGAGTGAAACTCAATGAGTCTTAACTTCTATGTTGTGAAACCACTTGAAACACATCTGTGACATAGTTTTTACAGAAATGAACTGTTTTGAACAGTTTCCTGGTGGAAAACAAGGCGTCACACATGTGTACACAAAGTTGTTTTCAGGCCCTGAAACGTGTTATGGTGAAATAAGGTTACCTTCAACTCTAACTCTGTGTAAAGTCAAAATACTCTGGTAAAAGCAGTTCTAAATGATGAAATCCCCAGTACCCTTATGGTTAAGAACTGTTTGATGGTTTCCCACTGTTTTTCAAAGTGCACTCAACATCTCAAACTCAGCTTTGAAATCCCTATTGACTTGCATTGGGCAAAACTGAAGTTGAGTTAAACTTAATGAGTCTTAACTTCTATGTTGTGAGTTGAAACACTTGAAACACATCAGCACATAGTTTTTACAGAAATGAACTGTTTTGAACAGTTTCCTGGTGGAAAACAAGGCGTCACACATGTGTACACAAAAGTTTTCAGGCCCTGAAACGCTGTTATGGTGAAATAAGGTTACCTTCAACTCTAACGCTGTGTAAAGTCAAAATACTCTGGTAAAAAACAGTTCTAAATGATGAAATCCCCAGTACCCTTATGGTTAAGAACTGTTTGGATGGTTTCCCAACTGTTTTTCAAAGTGCACTTCACATCTTAAACTCACTTTTGAAATCCCCATTAACTTGCAATGGACAAAAACTGAAGTTGAGTGAAACTCAATGAGTCTTAACTTCTATGTTGTGAAACCACTTGAAACACATCTGCGACATAGTTTTTACAGAAATGAACTGTTTTGAACAGTTTCCTGGTGGAAAACAAGGCGTCACACATGTGTACACAAAGTTGTTTTCAGGCCCTGAAAAGTGTTATGGTGAATTCAGGTTACCTTCAACTCTAACTCTGTGGAAAGTCAAAATACTCTGGTAAAAGCAGTTCTAAATGATGAAATCCCCAGTACCCTTATGGTTAAGAACTGTTTGGATGGTTTCCCAACTGTTTTTCAAAGTGCATTTCAACATCTCAAACTCACTTTTGAAATCCCCATTGACTTGCATTGGGCCAAAACTGAAGTTGAGTGAAACTCAATGAGTCTTAACTTCTATGTTGTGAAACCACTTGAAACACATCTGTGACATAGTTTTTACAGAAATGAACTGTTTTGAACAGTTTCCTGGTGGAAAACAAGGCGTCACACATGTGTACACAAAGTTATTTTCAGGCCCTGAAACGCGTTATGGTGAAATCAGGTTACCTTCAACTCTAACGCTGTGGAAAGTCAAAATACTCTGGTAAAAGCAGTTCTAAATGATGAAATCCCCAGTACCCTTATGGTTAAGAACTGTTTGGATGGTTTCCCAAATGTTTTTCAAAGTGCACTTCAACATCTCAAACTCACCTTTTGAAATCCCATTGACTTGCAATGGGCAAAACTGAAGTTGAGTGAAACTCAATGAGTCTTAACTTCTATGTTGTGAAACCACTTGAAACACATCTGCGACAAAGTTTTTTACGGAAATGAACTGTTTTGAACAGTTTCCTGGTGGAAAACAAGGCGTCACACATGTGTACACAAAGTAATTTTCAGGCCCTGAAACCTGCTGTTATGGTGAAATAAGGTTACCTTCAACTCTAACGCTGTGTAAAGTCAAAATACTCTGGTAAAAGCAGTTCTAAATGATGAAATCCCCAGTACCCTCTTTATGGTTAAGAACTGTTTGATGGTTTCCCAACTGTTTTCAAAGTGCATTCAACATCTCAAACTCAGCTTTTGAAAATCCTATTGAGTTGCATTGGGCAAAAACTGAAGTTGAGTTAAATTTAATGAGTCTTAACTTCTATGTTGAAACACTTGAAACACATCTGCGACATAGTTTTTACAGAAATGAACTGTTTTGAACAGTTTCCTGGTGGAAAACAAGGCGTCACACATGTGTACACAAAGTGAATTTCAGGCCCTGAAACGCTGTATGGTGAAATAAGGTTACCTTCAACTCTAACGCTGTGTAAAGTCAAAATACTATGGTAAAACAGTTCTAAATGATGAAATCCCCAGTACCCTTATGGTTAAGAACTGTTTGATGGTTTCCCAACTGTTTTTCAAAGTGCACTTCACATCTTAAACTCACTTTTGAAATCCCCATTAACTTGCAATGGACAAAACTGAAGTTGAGTGAAACTCAATGAGTCTTAACTTCTATGTTGTGAAACCACTTGAAACACATCTGTGGACATAGTTTTTACAGAAATGAACTGTTTTGAACAGTTTCCTGGTGGAAAACAAGCGTCACACATGTGTACACAAAGTTGTTTTCAGGTCTTGAAAAGTGTTATGATGAATTCAGGTTACCTTCAACTCTAACTCTGTGAAAGTCAAAATACTCTGGTAAAAGCAGTTCTAAATGATGAAACCCCCAGTACCCTTATGGTTAAGAACTGTTTGGATGGTTTCACAACTGTTTTTCAAAGTGCACTTCAACATCTCAAACTCACCTTTTGAAATTCCTATTGACTTGCATTGGGCAAAACTGAAGTTGAGTGAAACTCAATGAGTCTTAACTTCTATGTTGTGAAACCACTTGAAAACATCTGCTTAATACATAGTTTTTTACAGAAATGAACTGTTTTGAACAGTTTCCTGGTGGAAAACAAGGCGTCACACATGTGTACACAAAGTTATTTTCAGGCCCTGAAACGCGTTATGGTGAAATAAGGTTACCTTCAACTCTAACGCTGTATAAAGTCAAAATACTCTGGTAAAAGCAGTTCTAAATGATGAAATCCCCAGTACCCTTATGGTTAAGAACTGTTTGGATGGTTTCCCAACTGTTTTTCAAAGTGCACTTCAACATCTCAAACTCACAGTTTTTGAAATCCCCTGATTTTATTGATGGTTGCATAACGCTGGTAAAGTCAAAAACTGAAGTTGAGTTAAGAAATGGTTCAATGAGTCTTAACTTCTATGTTGTGAAACCACTTGAAACACATCTGCGACATAGTTTTTACAGAAATGAACTGTTTTGAACAGTTTCCTGGTGGAAAACAAGGCGTCACACATGTGTACACAAAGTGAATTTCAGGCCCTGAAACGCTGCTATGGTGAAATAAGGTTACCTTCAACTCTAACGCTGTGTAAAGTCAAAATACTCTGGTAAAAGCAGTTCTAAATGATGAAATCCCCAGTACCCTTATGGTTAAGAACTGTTTGGATGGTTTCCCAACTGTTTTTCAAAGTGCACTTCACATCTTAAACTCACTTTTGAAATCCCCATTGACTTGCAATGGACAAAAACTGAAGTTGAGTGAAACTCAATGAGTCTTAACTTCTATGTTGTGAAACCACTTGAAACACATCTGCGACATAGTTTTTACAGAAATGAACTGTTTTGAACAGTTTCCTGGTGGAAAACAAGGTCGTCACACATGTGTACACAAAGTTGTTTTCAGGTCTTGAAAAGTGTTATGATAAATTCAGGTTACCTTCAACTCTAACTCTGTGGAAAGTCAAAATACTCTGGTAAAAGCAGTTCTAAATGATGAAATCCCCAGTACCCTTATGGTTAAGAACTGTTTGGATGGTTTCCCAACTGTTTTTCAAAGTGCAATTCAACATCTCAAACTCAGCTTTTGAAATCCCTATTGAGTTGCATTGGGCAAAACTGAAGTTGAGTTAAATTTAATGAGTCTTAACTTCTATGTTGTGAAACCACTTGAAACACATCTGCGACATAGTTTTTACAGAAATGAACTGTTTTGAACAGTTTCCTGGTGGAAAACAAGGCGTCACACATGTGTACACAAAGTTATTTTCAGGCCCTGAAACGCGTTATGGTGAAATAAGGTTACCTTCAACTCTAACGCTGTGTAAAGTCAAAGTACTCTGGTAAAAGCAGTTCTAAATGATGAAATCCCCAGTACCCTTATGGTTAAGAACTGTTTGATGGTTTCCCAACTGTTTTTCAAAGTGCACTTCACATCTTAAACTCACCTTTTGAAATCCCCATTAACTTGCAATGGACAAAACTGAAGTTGAGTGAAACTCAATGAGTCTTAACTTCTATGTTGTGAAACCACTTGAAACACATCTGCGACATAGTTTTTACAGAAATGAACTGTTTTGAACAGTTTCCTGGTGGAAAACAAGGCGTCACACATGTGTACACAAAGTGAATTTCAGGCCCTGAAACGCTATGGTGAAATAAGGTTACCTTCAACTCTAACGCTGTGTAAAGTCAAAATACTATGGTAAAAGCAGTTCTAAATGATGAAATCCCCAGTACCCTTATGGTTAAGAACTGTTTGGATGGTTTCCCAACTGTTTTTCAAAGTGCAATTCAACATCTCAAACTCAGCTTTTGAAAATCCTATTGAGTTGCATTGGGCAAAAACTGAAGTTGAGTTAAATTTAATGAGTCTTAACTTCTATGTTGTGAAAGACACTTGAAACACATCTGCGACATAGTTTTTACAGAAATGAACTGTTTTGAACAGTTTCCTGGTGGAAAACAAGGCGTCACACATGTGTACACAAAGTGAATTTCAGGCCCTGAAAGCGCGCTATGGTGAAATAAGGTTACCTTCAACTCTAACGCTGTGTAAAGTCAAAATACTCTGGTAAAAGCAGTTCTAAATGATGAAATCCCCAGTACCCTTATGGTTAAGAACTGTTTGGATGGTTTCCCAACTGTTTTTCAAAGTGCACTTCAACATCTTAAACTCACTTTTGAAATCCCCATTAACTTGCAATGGACAAAACTGAAGTTGAGTGAAACTCAATGAGTCTTAACTTCTATGTTGTGAAACCACTTGAAACACATCTGTGACATAGTTTTTACAGAAATGAACTGTTATGAACAGTTTCCTGGTGGAAAACAAGGCGTCACACATGTGTACACAAAGTGATTTTCAGGCCCTTGAAACGTTATGGTGAAATAAGGTTACCTTCAACTCTAACGCTGTGTAAAGTCAAAATACTCTGGTAAAAGCAGTTCTAAATGATGAAATCCCCAGTACCCTTATGGTTAAGAACTGTTTTGATGGTTTCCCAACTGTTTTTCAAAGTGCACTTCAACATCTCAAACTCACTTTTGAAATCCTATTGACTTGCATTGGGCAAAAACTGAAGTTGAGTGAAACTCAATGAGTCTTAACTGCTATGTTGTGAAACCACTTGAAACACATCTGCGACATAGTTTTTACAGAAATGAACTGTTTTGAACAGTTTCCTGGTGGAAAACAAGGCGTCACACATGTGTACACAAAGTGTTTTCAGGCCCTGAAACGCGTTATGGTGAAATAAGGTTACCTTCAACTCTAACTCTGTGTAAAGTCAAAATACTCTGGTAAAAGCAGTTCTAAATGATGAAATCCCCAGTACCCTTATGGTTAAGAACTGTTTGATGGTTTCCCAACTGTTTTTCAAAGTGCACTTCAACATCTCAAACTCACCTTTTGAAATTCCTATTGAGTTGCATTGGGCAAAACTGAAGTTGAGAAAACTCAATGAGTCTTAACTTCTATGTTGTGAAACCACTTGAAACACATCTGCGACATAGTTTTTTACAGAAATGAACTGTTTTGAACAGTTTCCTGGTGGAAAACAAGGCGTCACACATGTGTACACAAAGTGAATTTCAGGCCCTGAAACGCTGTTATGGTGAAATAAGGTTACCTTCAACTCTAACGCTGTGTAAAGTCAAAATACTCTGGTAAAAGCAGTTCTAAATGATGAAATCCCCAGTACCCTTATGGTTAAGAACTGTTTGATGGTTTCCCAACTGTTTTTCAAAGTGCACTTCAACATCTTAAACTCACTTTTGAAATCCCCATTAACTTGCATTGGACAAAACTGAAGTTGAGTGAAACTCAATGAGTCTTAACTTCTATGTTGTGAAACCACTTGAAACACATCTGCGACATAGTTTTTACAGAAATGAACTGTTTTGAACAGTTTCCTGGTGGAAAACAAGCCGTCACACATGTGTACACAAAGTTGTTTTCAGGTCTTGAAAAGTGTTATGGATGAATTAAGGTTACCTTCAACTCTAACTCTGTGGAAAGTCAAAATACTCTGGTAAAAGCAGTTCTAAATGATGAAACCCCAGTACCCCTTATGGTTAAGAACTGTTTGATGGTTTCCCAACTGTTTTTCAAAGTGCACTTCAACATCTCAAACTCACTTTTTGAAATCCCCTTTGACTTGCATTGGGCCAAATCTAAAGTTGAGTGAAACTCAATGAGTCTTAACTTCTATGTTGTGAAACCACTTGAAAAACATCAGCGACATAGTTTTTTACAGAAATGAACTGTTTTGAACAGTTTCCTGGTGGAAAACAAGGCGTCACACATGTGTACACAAAGTTATTTTCAGGCCCTGAAACGCGATATGGTGAAATAAGGTTACCTTCAACTCTAACGCTGTGTAAAGTCAAAGTACTCTGGTAAAAGCAGTTCTAAATGATGAAATCCCCAGTACCCTTATGGTTAAGAACTGTTTGGATGGTTTCCCAACTGTTTTTCAAAGTGCACTTCACATCTTAAACTCACCTTTTGAAATCCCCATTAACTTGCAATGGACAAAAACTGAAGTTGAGTGAAACTCAATGAGTCTTAACTTCTATGTTGTGAAACCACTTGAAACACATCTGTGACATAGTTTTTACAGAAATGAACTGTTTTGAACAGTATCCTGGTGGAAAACAAGCCGTCACACATGTGTACACAAAGTGATTTTCAGGCCCTGAAACGCTGTATGGTGAAATAAGGTTACCTTCAACTCTAACGCTGTGTAAAGTCAAAATACTCTGGTAAAAGCAGTTCTAAATGATGAAATCCCCAGTACCCTTTATGGTTAAGAACTGTTTCGATGGTTACCCACTGTTTTTCAAAGTGCATTCAACATCTCAAACTCAGCTTTTGAAAATCCTATTGAGTTGCATTGGGCAAAAACTGAAGTTGAGTTAAATTTAATGAGTCTTAACTTCTATGTTGTGAAAGTTGAAACACTTGAAACACATCTGCGACATAGTTTTTTACAGAAATGAACTGTTTTGAACAGTTTCCTAGTGGAAAACAAGGCGTCACACATGTGTACAAAAGTGAATTTCAGGCCCTGAAACGCTGTTATGGTGAAATAAGGTTACCTTCAACTCTAACGCTGTGTAAAGTCAAAATACTATGGTAAAAACAGTTCTAAATGATAAAATCCCCAGTACCCTTATGGTTAAGAACTGTTTGATGGTTTCCCAACTGTTTTTCAAAGTGCACTTCACATCTTAAACTCACTTTTTGAAATCCCCATTAACTTGCAATGGACAAAACTGAAGTTGAGTGAAACTCAATGAGTCTTAACTTCTATGTTGTGAAACCACTTGAAATACATCTGCACATAGTTTTTACAGAAATTAACTGTTTTAAACAGTTTACTGTTGGAAAACAAGCCGTCACACATGTGTACACAAAGTTGTTTTCAGGTCTTGAAAAGTGTTATGATGAATTCAGGTTACCTTCAACTCTAACTCTGTGGAAAGTCAAAATACTCTGGTAAAAGCAGTTCTAAATGATGAAATCCCCAGTACCCTTATGGTTAAGAACTGTTTCGATGGTTTCACAACTGTTTTCAAAGTGCACTTCAACATCTCAAACTCACTTTTGAAATCCCTTTGACTTGCATTGGGCCAAATCTAAAGTTGAGTGAAACTCAATGAGTCTTAACTTCTATGTTGTGAAACCACTTGAAACACATCTGTGACATAGTTTTTACAGAAATGAACTGTTTTGAACAGTTTCCTGGTGGAAAACAAGGCGTCACACATGTGTACACAAAGTTATTTTCAGGCCCTGAAACGTGCTATGATGAAATAAGGTTACCTTCAACTCTAACGCTGTGTAAAGTCAAAATACTCTGGTAAAGCAGTTCTAAATGATGAAATCCCCAGTACCCTTATGGTTAAGAACTGTTTGATGGTTTCCCAACTGTTTTTCAAAGTGCACTTCAACATCTCAAACTCACCTTTTGAAATCCCATTAACTTGCAATGGGCAAAACTGAAGTTGAGTGAAACTCAATGAGTCTTAACTTCTATGTTGTGAAAAACCACTTGAAACACATCTGCACATAGTTTTTACAGAAATGAACTGTTTTGAACAGTTTCCTGGTGGAAAACAAGGCGTCACACATGTGTACACAAAGTTATTTTCAGGCCCTGAAACGCTGTATGGTGAAATAAGGTTACCTTCAACTCTAACGCTGTGTAAAGTCAAAATACTCTGGTAAAAGCAGTTCTAAATGATGAAATCCCCCAGTACCCTTATGGTTAAGAACTGTTTGGATGGTTTCCCAACTGTTTTTCAAAGTGCACTTCAACATCTCAAACTCACTTTTTGAAATCCTATTGACTTGCATTGGGCTCAAA